>NC_092261.1:3116998-3416998 GCF_036320965.1 Panulirus ornatus
ATATATATATATATATATATATATATATATATATATATATATATATATATATATATATATATATATATATATATGTGTGTGTGTGTGTGTGTGTGTGTGTGTGTGCGTGTGTGTGTGTGAAAACACAAGACATTTCCCAACACTTGGAGCGGGACATATATTTCAGTCAGATTTACTCTGGAAATCGTTAGCCATTTTCGTGACGTCAGAATTACATGGCGCGCTCACTGCTACCCAGGTAAGTTTATATTTGAACATATGCTAATTTAAGCAGTTTATGGGTGATGGATGCTATGTAACATCTTACGTAGGAGCGTCGTGTTTTCAAACGTCAGAGTTTGCTTACCTGTACGTACGGTACATGGAAGTATAAGTAATATTTGTTGTATGGCCATGAAGGCTTGTGGTCACGTGCAACAGCTGGAAGTGTGTATTGATATGAGTGTACTTCTGCAAATATAATCAACACACTTGTGTTGAATAATTATTAGCCTGTTGTGTGCAATGATACAGGCATTACTGAAAGCATTATTTGGCAAGATTGAACTATTAATGCTTGGCGAGTAATGAATATTTAGGATTTAGCAGACACTCTTTTTAGTAACAGAAAGGACTAGGTTGTTGCTTCAAAATATTGTTCGTCGAATCAGAAAGCTCATTATATATTATATTTCATCTATATCATTAGTTAATTACGCCATCTGTTTTCCCTTGACTAAAAATCCCGTGTCAACCGATCGCACCAGTATCAGATTTTTTTTTTTAGATCATATCATTTGATGTTTACTATTATCCTATCGCGCCATTATCCATTTTTAGTCATCATCCGATCATGTCGGGTATCGATATGTGCCTGCAAAGTTAAGTTAGCTGTATGATCAGCTTAGGTCAAATTGATTGAGTGTGAAGTTACGATTGTGTTACTTTGAATATATGATAGGCTACTTTACTCTTGAGTTATGATAAGCTGTGTAATTTCAAAATTATGTAAATTATGATTATGGTAGGGTATGTTTGTTTATGATAGGCTGGCTCTATAGAATTATGGTGGCTTATATTACTTCAAGGTTGTGACAGGATGTTTTAGTTTAGAATAATGATAATGTTACATTTATGATATAGATTATATTCCTCTTAAGTTTGTGGTATGATTATGCTTGGGTTATTTTGATCATATAGAGCTGTGTAGGTAGTGTTACATTTTAGCAGTATTAGGTAAGATTAGACTAAATGATTTCGTTGAAGTTATTCAAGAAAAATTAATGATCACATTGGTTTCAATGGAGCCAGAAAAAATTTCTTAAAATATGTGAAGTTACGTTAAGCTAGAACAAGGTACGTTAACGTTATAGAGGGTTAATTTAGGATGATACAAGTTATGTTTGATTTACATTATGTAAAGATAAACCATTTTAAAGTTAAATAGGCAGTGGGCTATTTTTCATACCTCGTGCATTAGGTTAAACATATTTGCTCGTCAAGTAGATTCATATAATATCAGTTTAGTATTAGTAATACAGAAATCCGCAAAAATGAGTGATTAAAGACAAGTGTAAACACGTTCAATGATCAGGAGTAGAGCGAGAAACGGTGTGAGTATAGTGATTGTGAGGGAATATGAGTTTGGGGATGAGGAAACCAGTCAGGTCGAAATAGTGACGTAACATCTAGTATATGATGGAGTAATGTAAGAAAGGAATGTTAGATATAGGAGAGAGAGGCAGTGTCTACCCACCTGGTATGGGACTAGGTTTCTGGGAGTAGAGTGGAACTTCAACAGAGAGGATGAACGCAAGGTGATGTGTTGCCAGCTGCGCGATGCCCGTCCTCGGCGTTTGTGGGTGCTGGTAATCGATGGCCATTCAGCTCGCCAAGTTGGATCTAAAGGCGAGAGTGATTCCTTTTTGTCCCTTTATAGATACATGTTTTGGGGGAGCATTATAGGGAGCAGAGACGACGAGCTTGACCTAGTTTCACATTTCTTTTATATTTGCTATTCGTTTTTATCTTTGGATACTTTTTTATTTTTCATTAAACATGTTTTTGTGTGTATTTATACGTGTATGATTTGAGCTTATATGTATACATGTTTTGATGTAGATTTCCATGTTTTTTTTTTCGTATCCCGACGTAATCTTTGTTTTCACCTCGTCTAAGCAATGTTTTACATAATTAATGATATCACTGTGTTGTCCGCTATCAGTATCCGGGTTAAGCATCACAACAAATACCCTGGATGACAAAGAAGAGGATCTGTGTCCTCATGCAACGAATTTGTTTTGAAATGTCTGTCATTGAAAGCTCATGAATCCGACACAATTATATATGATTTAAGAAAAAGATTGTGGTTTCTTTGGCGAAAAGAAAAAAGTTCGGACACTGTAGGAACATATTATGGAATATTTTTTCTTTGGACTGAATGTTTCTCATTTAATAAAGTTGCGATACGATGTCAAAAAGCTTCCAGAGTACAACTGTCCTAACTTTAACTCGTTACTCGAATTGATATGTGCATACAAAATATATGTGTTATGTGTGTGATTAAGGGTGTATGACTGAATGCCAGCAACCCATGTTTAGGGGAGGTAGAAAGAAAAGAACCTGTCCTATGTTTGCACCCCGCCCCCTCCTCCTCCTCCTCCTCTCCCTTTCCTTCATTGCGTGTGTTTGTGTTTAGGGTGGGGGGAGGGGAAGATGTACTTATTCCTTTTACGATATTTTCATAAATATCAGATGAATGCAGCAACAGTATACAAATTATTTCACGAAATCATTGTACTAATACATTGACTACCAATTTATAGATGTTAATAATTTTGAAAATCCCTGAAACTTTAAATACGGATGATTTAAGTGAAGCCAGAGTAATTGTGTAATGTATGTGTTTTTTATGATATCTACGAAGATCCCCTTTTTTTGGAATATGAATGAAAAATTTACTTGTTGGATCTCAACAGTAATTAGCATTTATGTTTCGTTTAGGATCTTATGCATCGTTTAGGAACCTTTCACCTTGATCCTGTGTGGAGCTGTAGGGCCCCATAAAAGGGTTCGTTAGGTTTAGTTATAATAATAATGATAATGATAATACCACTTAGTGTTTGAAAATTTATAGAGGTTCCTGTAGAGTATCTTAAACGCATGTTGAGCAAAGTTCATATCACTTGTGTTACAGCAAATACAGATAATGATATAAACGATGTTATTTGCGTCCATCTCATTTATTTTATTTTTATTTCATTTTTTACAAACGCTTCCTAATTAGTGTTGAAGCATCGATTCAAGGAGCCGACATGTATTTATGATTGTTTAACAAGGCTGTACTTATGTTGTACGAGTACCCTAGACTATCATACAATTTATGTAATATATATATATATATATATATATATATATATATATATATATATATATATATATATATATATATATATATACATATATATAAAAGTGTGTGTGTTTGATCTTTTCATTGCAAAGGCAGTGTAAGAGTGTTTAAAGGGACGATTTTAGTCAGATGTTTATCTTAAATGGCATAGATCAAACATTAGTTAGAATAACTCACGTGTTCGAGGAGCTCATGACCGTTGAAGGGAATATTATTCCTTGCTGATGGACACGAACGGAATGTAAACTAGAAAAGACAGCATCCTTGAATAAGACAATAAAAGCAAAAGGAGGTAGTCATGTATAGCTATTTTCCGTCCATGGTCTACTCGTTTCTATTGGGCAAGAATGGAGTCACGTGATTCGAGAGAGCCCACGCGAGCGGCTGGTTGCAGTGCGTCCTTAACTGCTTGAGCGCTTCATACAGGGTATAGCTAGGTGTCTCCCTGTCTGTTCTGGACTTCATTGTTCTTACCTTTATTGATGAGATTGAGTCAGGTTAACGTAGACTGTTATGCCCTAGCCTGTCACTTACCTTCCTAACTTCACGTAATTAACGCCCTGCTTCGCAGAACGTTGCTTAAATCTTACCCGGACTTAGGATAATGCAGCCGGTAAGACTTGTATTGCAGAACACAAAGCAAGACGGAGATTTAGTGACTGATTTTGATCGTCACTGAATCCACTGCAATGACTACAAATTATGCCTAAAACAAAGATGGTACCAGAATTAAGAGGGCTGAGTTGAATTAGGCTGGAGGCTTTAAGTTTGCCCACCGTGGAAGAGAGAAGAGTGAGGAACAACCTGATCACAGCTCAGGCTTGGTTGCGTGGTTATAACCAGGATGAGAAACAGGGAGAGACAGGCGTAATGGTTGATGGAAGTTCCGAATAAGTGAAACAGTTTGAAGGAGGGAGGAAGTTAAGTGATTCGGAAATGTTGATGGAAAGTGAAGCCCGTGGACATTGTGGAGTGAGATGCAGGACTTGAGGGGGGGGGGGGGGGGGAATTCAAGGAAGTTAACATCAGAATACATATGCGTTACAACATCAGAATACATATACGTTACAATAATAGGCGTCAAGCATGATGAGATGCATATCACTTTCTCGGGACTATAATACTTTTTTTTTATTGTATTATAAGGTAATTTATGGATTCAGTCCTTTTGTTCTCAACACAGTCTCATGAAATGCGGTACTTAGGGTCGACAAGTTGGGATTAATTGAAAAAAATGATTTTCACTTGATTACCTGCCCTAAGTAATCCAAGAGTTAATAGCATGACTAATTAGCTGAAATGCAACTATCATACCCCAGATTTCCTTTCAGTGTGATAGATAGTACCGAAGATTAGACTAGACTAAAATATACGTTTTGGTAGGGAATAAAACCATGGATAGGGGGTGGACGTGGGTCCTGGGAGCACTGAGGAATGTGTGGAAAACGATGTCACGATTAGCGAGAACAAAAATGGATAAGTTTGAAGGTATAGTAGTGCCGACGGTGTTGTGTGGATGGTTTCGGTGCATCGCACATAACAACTAGATGATGGATGTAAGTGAATGAGGCATTTCTTACGTCTGTTCCTGGCGCTTCATCGCTAACGCGGGAAATGGCGAACGAGTGTGAAAAATGTCCCATTATTTTAATGAAGTTCTTATAGTTTCCGCGAAATCGTTATACTTGGCCTTTCTCTTGAGCAAACTGAAATCTCTAAACGTAGCGATGAATACACAGCATAACGGTTCCTGCCCAGCATGCGCGGGAAATACACGAACCCTAATGATATATCGTATCAGGAATATCTATAGCTCGCACCGCCAGTATATAGATGCCCGAACCTAAGAGGCTTATAGCTAAAAATAGCAGAGCAGTGAAGAGATTCTTCCCCGGCGGGTCTGTAGCGGTGGTGGTGGTGGGAGTCGCGGGAGGCGGTCTCATCAATAATTCAGTGTTCCCTGAGCTACTTGGTTACCTGGGGGGGACGGTGTGGGGGGGGGGGGGTGCGTGTGAGCCTGCTTTTATTGTGACAGTGATTGCCTTCGTTGCTCTGTAGGAGAGAGAGAGAGAGAGAGAGAGAGAGAGAGAGAGAGAGAGAGAGAGAGAGAGAGAGAGAGAGAGAAAGTGCAAGCACGCAGTGCTCGCTTAGCCATGAGGGGGAAACTACCTCTCCCTCTAGTCTATCCATCTCTGTAGATTAGGAACGTTACGCTATTGTCACTTTCCTCCGGCAGATAAGCCCGTCGCAGACCGTCAGGTCGTCTGTCATCGGGCTTTCCCCATGTAACTTCTCTCAGGGTAGAAGAGACGTTTGCCGTGCGTGCCTGCTATGTAGTGTTTGGATGTGGGTTCGTTTGTCAATGAGCGTTTGAAAGCGAGTTGAATAAAGTTGATATGTCTGACGGTGGGTTTACCAGTATAAGGACAAGCAGCAGCAGGGGACACTATTTTGTTACGTACTTACAAGGTTTTCCCATCAGTGCGTTTGGAGAGACTATATCATCGTCAGTGGACGAATGGAGTATAGTTTCGTCGACGAACATTTCATTCCAAGGGAAAACATTCTTTCCCAGCTACTGATTGTAGCACTGCCTTGAAGCCGCAGGATTCCTGTAAAAGGGGTTCTGGGTTATATAATGATAATAATAATAACAGTAGTAAAAGTAATGATGCTAGTAATGGTATATATATATATATATATATATATATATATATATATATATATATATATATATATATATATATATATTATACGGCTATTTATAGGATTTTCCTTTTTCCTCGTAAATAAGGTGTTGACACTTCCGGGGCGGCGTTGTGTAGGCAGCGAGCGTAGGCGTGGTGTTGACGGCGTTGCCTGGGAGGCCACGCAACACGGAACTAACACATAAGAAGCGTCAGCCGACAACATCAACAGCTGGGTAAAAATAGCACCGTGTAAGTCGCTTACGGTGGGAGTCGTGGGAGTTGGGGGGATGGTCGGGGAGTTCTCTTTTTTGTGGGGGGGGGGGTGGATGCTGGGGTTCTTTGGGGGAGAGGGGGAGTGAGGAGATGCTGGAAAAGAGGTGGAAATCGAGTTACTGTTATCGTAACGAGCACCGCGTTACGTATATTGACTCAAAAAAAAAAAAAAATGGTGAAAACGAATAATGACTGTGTCTACATACGTAATGCACCGTAATGATTAATTTCTGTGGTGTATCACTTATTATGATGTTATTTGTGGTCATATCAGTAATGGTCTTGTCCTGACACAGGAAGATAGACGCAAGAAATGTAGCATGTATATCAGCAAAAAGTAATTTCTGGTGTCACATAACATTTAGTCTTTTCAAAGATGTCCTCTTTTAAGGTGTTAGTCTTCCTCTATAGTGCTGTTGTATCACCAGCGTAAGTCTCCCCTAATGTCATAAGATACTGTGGGATGATTAGCGAATTTATTGGTACATGGTTCCTGCGTGACTTCCCCAATCTTATATCGCATCGGTTTCTCATCTTGTCGAGTCCCTAATCTCTCGCTTTCCTCAGTTCCACATCTCAGGCAGTCCTGATGTAATGCCACTCCAGAAACCTAATCTATACTTCAGCCCTTCTCACACGCGTTCCATTCCCCGTGAGCAGCAGTGTCATTCAACATTCGGAAGGGTCCAGACTTGCGCGAACGTTCCATTCATAATTCCCCCTTTCGTAGCGACCGTTGTCGGCGAGGTTCCTCCCCCATTCATAATTGGACGCGTCCCGCCGCGGCCACCACCACCGCCATCCACATCACTCCCTCTTCCCCGGGACGGCCCATTCACGATTCTTTTTTTTTTTTTTTTTCGCCGGTGAGGAGCGCGTGTTGCCGTGTCATTCATTATTTCCCCTTACCTGCCGCTGCCGCCGCCGCTGGTGGTGGCGGTACCTGATCGATGTGTGTCGTGGGTGGAGCGCAGAGCACACCGCTAGGAGAGTCGTGTGGTTGAGGGGTTCGAGGGGGAGGGACGGAGGTCCTGGGTTATGGGATTGTAGGGGAGAATGTGTTGTGATTTTTTTCTTTTCGAACCCTTGGATAAAAATAACGCGAGGTCTCATCAATTTTGCTGGGAGAAAGAACGCGACAGCAATACCTGTACGTAATGATGTACGTCAGGAGATACCAGTGTGGCCTGGCGGCTGACATGTAATGAGAGAATATTAAGTCAGCAGTTCTGACACGGCGGAGGAATCGTGGTTCTGGCCATCACTCGAGCTACATTCAGGAAAGTCATATTTCCGAGGCCAACGGCTTTATACACCCTACACATTATATATATATATATATATATATATATATATATATATATATATATATATAAATATATATATATATATATATATATATATATTATATATATATTGTGTGTAGGTGTGGGTGTGTGTTTGTGTGTGCAGTGTATTTTCCCAGTATCGACACATGATCACAACACTTTATTACTTACGCTCCCGCCCGGTGGGCGTGGCCAACTTCCTGAGCGCTGCGAGAGTTTCATAAAGATAGAAGGGACTCCCGGGACAGGGAGTAAATAACCTCTGGCAAGGGTATATTACCAGAGTACGTCGTAACTACTCGCTCCAGAGGAGTCCCATCTTTCCCCTGATACGGATTTCATCGCAGCCTTGAAGCTGCAGGAACCTCTAAAGAATAGGTCCAGGGGTTAAATGATGATGATAATGATAGTGACATAATAATGATAATGATAATAACAATAATAATAATAACGATTATATTATCAATAATACACAAATAAGCGTGTATATGACTTTAATCGTACATTAGTATACATCACATATGTATGCCAACACACACACACACACACACACACACACACACACACACACACACTGCTGGGTGCACCAACGCCCACATCAGTAGTGAGGCTGGCGCCGGTGTGACCCTTGACCTCAAAGCAAAGGTCGCACGCCAACAATCAGCGGTAGGCTACCTCGGGCAACATACGCTCTACACAACCTTACCCTCACGGCATCAGATGATACACACTCACCAAGGCAATTAGCTTGATACATGTACCTTTTTTCTCTTCCCTCGGCAAAGGTCATTGTGGAATGTTTATGAAATGGTAGAGTCACAGGCGACAGGACATCCGGCTGCTAGCGGCACCGCCGTCGCTCAGCGGTAAACAAGTCAGGAAAATGAACAATTTGAAAGCGAGAACGACTGGGTGTTCTGTGGAGATAATGCAACGTGAAGGATATGGCCTCATGATCGCTGGAAACCTCAGGGATGTGATGTGTTTTGTCCGGTGGTAACGGAAGGGTAGAAGCCTCGCCATCATCACTGACGCTTTCATTCAAGCCGACCCAACAGAAAACGCAGCAGTATTCCTTTCGTGTATTTGGCTTGTCGAAAGGTGTCGCACTGCTTGTTTTGATGCCTGGAAAATAATGAATTATTGATGAATTCATGAAGATTGCTCGTAGCTTAAATATTTGACATCATAGTGTATACTGCATACTGTATACTGCATTGTTTATCTTGGTTCATACAGAATTATGTTGGGTTATTTACCGCTTGATCAGCTTGTCTTCAGTTCAAGATTTTGATCTTAGCTGCACCAGTAAGATGCCGCGATCCCGCTCCACGGCATGTCCAGTCTGTCCATTTGTAGATTACCAATCCCAGTCACCATTGACTGGGCTAACGTTGTCTAGAATGCAATGAAGAATCTAATGGACTGCGATGATGGAGCACAGCTACGCCAGCAGGGACGGTCCGGAGCCATGCCTACCCTTATGGAGTTGAGAATAAAGCCATGAGTGTATACGTCTTGACGGTTGACTGGAGGGGCACGGGTTAGAGATGAAAAATTTAATAGTTTGTTCGTGGTAGGGTTCATGGCAGTGTTGCGATCAACAGGAGGCAGCGGTGCCCTGGGTGAATTAACAGGTTCAGATCAAATCTTGTGCGTAAAACGTACATGTGTCAAATATAAGTGTGTGTACGCCGCTGTTCAAAACATTTCGCATCCCTCTGTATAGATAGATAGATAGATAGATAGATAGATGGAGATAGATAAAAAGGTAGACAAATGTTCACTGAAATATTGAAATGAGGCGACGTTTTTTGGGGTCTGAGAGAGGGATAGCTATTAATACACACACACACACACACACACACACACACACACACACACACACACACACACTGCTGCATCGGGTGCGTTCATCGGTCCTTGGGGGAGACTTGAGTCTCTTACTTGTGGATTATTTTCAGGGTCGCCAGCGGCAGCAGGGTTATTAAAAATTTCCTCCCCAAGCTGACCAAAACGAGGCTGAAGCTATTTCTTCTGCCTCACTGTCAAGGGTTATTTTGTGGCGGAGTTCGGCATGTAAGAGACGGAATGTGTGAAGGTAGTGGTTTGTGGATGTGTGAGAGAGAAAGTTACCTACCTACCTACCTACCTACCTACCGACGGGTTAGTAGTCTTTCCTTAACTTATTTGTTCAACTTTGTCTTGATCATATTCCACCAAGGTTCCCTTCCGGCCATTCATGGATTATGGCCGAGTTTTCAAGGATGTTCCTTTCGTGTTTCCCCGACCCTCTTGTGTTACTGCCTTAGCTGGTGCCACCTGCAGCTGACTATACTTTCTTGTACTTCAGATATCTGATCTTATATCTTTTATTAAACATTATTACAGATAGAGTATTTATGCAGCTAGAGTATATATATATATATATATATATATATATATATATATATATATATATATATATATATATATAGAGAGAGAGAGAGAGAGAGAGAGAGAGAGAGAGAGAGTTTTGTAGGAATTTATGATTCACGATACGCCTGACGGAAGTTTATTTACATCTAGTGTGATTTCACCCTGGAAAGGTCTTCCTCAAGAGCGTAACGTTTCTTTGTGTGGGCAGGGAGCCACAGCATGTAAATAAACAGAAACCTGCAACAGTTCGTCCCTGTTGTACTGATCTGCAAAGCGAAATAAACAAAAAAGTTTATATTTCTGATCTAGGACATCTGTCTAACATCGGTATTGATAAATTTAGATCTTTTTCTAGAAAATTGTATAAAACAAGGTCGTGGTTAGGTTAAGTCATAGGTAGGCTAGGTTAGCTTAAGTTAGGCTTGGTTAGTTAGGTCAGGCTGGGTTAGGTTCGGCTAAATTGGGTTTGGCCAGGTTAAGTAGAATACTTATTGACAATTGTAGAGGTAAGTGGCAAGAACAGAAAGTAAATGAGGTCGGAGCAAAGAAATAAATTGGATCAGAAGGAAGGCGAAGATAGAGCAAGGAGAAACGAAGAGAGGTTGAGAGAGAGAGAGAGAGAGAGAGAGAGAGAGAGAGAGAGAGAGAGAGAGAGAGAGAGAGAGCACTAGCCAGTACTTACGTCCAGATTTTGCCAGATGACAGGGTTGGGACTAAAGCGTATCGCTCACCACATAAGAATGTAGAGTCACAAAGACTTGAGTTATGTGAATTACGTATTGTTGAATGTTATATGTAAGATGGAGAGTGTGTTTGTGGATTGGATGCCACATGTGGATGAGAAAGAAAGGACAAATAGCCTCTCTGTGCCTTAGGAGTGACACTTGACAACCATTGAAGTAGTGGCTCACTGCGCTGCCGTCACTAAGCAGAGAGAGAAAGAGAGGAGTGATAGCGTGTGGGTGGGGTTTACCTTGCAGGGGGAGACACGAGGTAACCAGTGGGAGGAGGAACTGAAAGACGACTAGAAGGAGGGGGTTTAGGGGGGCAGGGCATGATGGGGGATAAGAGGGAGGGGAGCCTGGGGCGTCGGAGGAGGGGAGGTGAATGTGGTGAGGGCTTTGAGCAGCGCAGGTGAGGTGAGGCGGAAGAGAGAGAGAGAGAGAGAGAGAGAGAGAGAGAGAGAGAGAGAGAGAGAGAGAGAGAGAGAGAGAGAGAGAGAGAAGAGAAGGGGGAGGGGGAGTGTGAGGGGAAAGGGGAGGGTGTGGGAGGGAGGGAAAGAAGAGGAGGCGCGTAATAACGGGGAGGGAAGCATCGACGCAACCGGAACCTGACAGGAAGTTTTCCATGTGACCGCTTGGCCGAGTCAAACCAGGTCATCATTGGTAGGGAGTAGGCAGAGGGCGAGGTGTACCTACACTTAACACACTCCTTACTCATTATATATATATATATATATATATATATATATATATATATATATATATATATATATATAGAGAGAGAGAGAGAGAGAGAGAGAGAGAGAGAGAGAGAGAGAGAGAGAGATCAAAGAAAAATGATCCATTCCTATCAGCTCATTACAGGATGTATAACGATAAGAAATTCATTCAAAGGAGGTAAGCCAAATTTTTCCAGAGATTCTGTGTTTCTGAATCTGTAATATCACTTCACGCTTCGACTCGGCGGATCATGGTTGGTCGTTTGGGCTTTAGGCACTAGCAATTACCTGGTCGTGAAAGCTAGTCGAAAAAAAAGTATCATAAACATCGTTTTCCGGCGATAAGATGTTATTCCTGCAACCACACACTCTCCCACCGTACATGAGGCCCATGTTTGTGAAAGGTGTTTAGAAGGTAGACCAATGAGACTATTGTACAGATTGAAAATATTGAAAAATATACGACTTGATGTGATAAGAGGCTGCAGATGAGAGTGTGTTATAATTAGCAGAATACAGAAGCCTTGGAAATATGAATAGATTTTTTCATGGAAGGCAGACATATCAACACAAAATTTAACAAATAGGAAAGCTATGTGAACCAAATGCAACTGCAACTGAAGCGCAGAAAATGGTTGGTGGGGTTATGTTTATCTGTCAACTGATGAGAAAATTACATTCACACCAGCCTTAGTGGCACTAGTACATCGTGGTATAATTCAAGATAACCATAGAAAGTACTTTAGCAAGTGCCAGAGCTGAAACTGAGATATCGCAGTTTTACTGGAGAAACAAAAAACTTTGAAAGGATATAACAGAAAATGGGAAAGACTTTGCCCAAGGGCATAAAAGAGAATGCTTTTAAGTCGGAAAAAAGTAAGTAAAAGATTGCTGGAATAAAAAGTAAGTATATATATCCATGAAATAGACAGCGATGTGTAACAAAAAAGATTGAAATCTTCATTGTATCGAATAGATATTGAAGTATGGGCCAATTTGCAAAACAAAATTAAAAATGTCAGTGCAAACAACTAAACAAACTTTTTTGTTTTTGCCAGTACAGGTAATTCTATATATGGAATTTTGTGGTACTGAAAACATGTAAAGCAAAAGAGGAGAATACCAAACTTGAAAAGGGAAGAAATTTTGAATTGAAATGTGAAAAATGACACAATTGCCGGTGATCTGTATGGAAATAAGCCATGAAATCAATTTCAAACATGTAGGGGATTGATAATCACATATAAAGTGCTGACAGTCCACAGGCATAGGTTATAAAGTCTTTAGATAGCCAATAGGGGAGCGTTTTGATATTGTTAGTGAAGTACACGCGAGAGCCAATTAGATAGCCAATAGACGAACGTTTTGATATTAGTGAAGTAAACGCGATAGCCAGTATCTTAATATATTGATTACGAAAATACAACTATTACATACACAGACCAGAAACCAGGACAACACGGAATGACAGCTTCAGAGAGGTGGTTTAATGTGAAAAGAGGTTAGGAACGAGGTTAGGAAGAGAAAGAGTGTGTGTGTGTGTTTGTGTGTGTGTGTGGGCTTGCGAGGAGGAAGTCTCTCGGATGTGGAGGAAGCGATCGATTGTTCATTCAGATACGCTGCCGTCCCCCTGTCACCGTGCAGCCCGGCTTGCTCGGGCTGCGCCACCCACTTGAAGCAGCTCGCTCAGCCCCCTTTCCCTTGGAGCTCCTCCGTCTCCAGATGATCCTAAGGTAACCTCTATAATACCCGAGCCAAGTGATTGCCGACCTAAGACTGGGTTATGAAGGAAGCGCTAAAAATCTACGGAGTTTTCGTATGCAACTCCACGTTGGCTTTGATCTCATTATGAGATCTTCCCCTTATTACTATAAATAGTTAGTTATTTACATTTAGTTTGGAATACCTTGAAAGTTGAAAAATATGGGAGATTCGAGTAATGATTTGCAGAGAAACAGGGAATGTAAATAGTGAAAGTCTTACAGTATTTTCCTATATGGCAACCCTGCTCTCCCTCATTCATGGGATGAGTCACTTCCAGTGGTGCCACATGTATCTCAAAACCAAAACGCGAATGATAGACTTTCGTGTTGCTTAACAGGCTTCACTCACACCTACTGTAACATATTACGTATGAACACGTTAATGTCTATATTGACTCAAGGCCTCAAAGACTTTGTAAAAGATTAAAGAAGTTTGTTACTGTTGGCAGAGGTGCGCACCCAATCATCGATCGAGTCTTTAAAGCTGGCAGGTAAAGCAGACGAGAGTGGGTCGTTCGCCCTCAGCACTGCTCCAGGTATAGCTGGAAACTGGCTGGATTTTACCTGCTCAGCACGGAGGAGCGAAATATACCAGTACAGCTAATTTATGTAATTCAATTTTGCTGTAGAGTAAAGCCTTCGTCAGGCAAGAACATTTGTTGCCATAGAGGGGTCAAAACATTTTTCTTTTCCCCAGGTTGACACTACAAAAATAGAGATTCATATATATTTCACTGGCATGAGTGTTTGCACGGGGGCGTGCATGTGCTGGTGGACAGGTGTACATGCACTGGGAAGTATGTTTACACACATTCACAAGCTTCAGGATCACACACACACACACACACACACACACACACGTCGCACGCACACACCCTTGCGCGTGTGCAACCTTCAGTACCCGCGGGCTGGCTCTCTCAAATATATACGCCGACACAAACCCTTCCCCTCTGCCTGCCTTCCCCCCCTCCTTCCCCCGCCACACAAACAAACATCTGTACATACCTGCTGTAAGGAAGGTCAGACACAGGTCAGACTCGTGTTGATGATATGAAAGTCAATACCATACATTCTTAAGGTGAGGAAGGAACCACTCAACTAGAGGATAGACCGGGAAACTAAGTGAGGGAAGTCAGAGGACATGAGGACCAATACTTCAGCAGGAGTGGAACAGAGGAACGGCTGGGCGACCAAGCTTCGTCAGACAGTGACTGTGAAGGCCAGTGAAACATACAGACAATTGTATGTTGATAATGAGACTATGAGATGTGGCTCCACGAGTGTAAAAGTCTCTTTGTATCACAGAGAGGTAGACACACACACACACACACACACACACACACACACACACAATCATTATAGTGGAAGGGAACAAAGGACGCATGGCAGAGGAACCGTCTTCAAATGGGTCGAAGCGACCAGCGGAGTGCCACAGGATCCGCTTCTAGGACCGTTACTCGTCTTGATATATGTATGTAGATGACATGTCGGGATGTATGGAAACCTACCTGGATATGATTGTTGATGATGCAGAAATAACAAGTGAAGTGAAACGCAAATAGGATGGCATCAACGTACAAGAAGACCTAAAAAGACTTCAACGTTGGTTTGATTCATATTTGACGAATTCTAACCTGAGTAGATGTGTAGTAACGAGGATGAGTCGCTGCGAAAGAAGGCCTCAGTATGAACATATCTTGCTGGAAATAAACTACTTCGTTCCTAGCTTTTCGGCAGAGTCCCACCTCAGGAGAAATGTTAAGAAGACCAACTGTCTGCTGGCGAATATTAGAATTACACATGTCCATTAGGTCTAAACTAGAATATGCTTCTGAGGTTTGGTCACTTGACCCAAAAAAGCACAGAGCTGAGAGATATGGTCCAGAGGAGGACGACAAAGATGGTACCGGAATTAAGAGAGTAGGGGCCTTGAATTTGCCCACCATGAAAGAGAGAGGATTAAAGGTTACCTGATCACAACCTGTCAAGTTTTCTAAACAGGTGACGTAGACAGTAAGCAGTTCTTCAAAAGATATAGGGACTAAGCAAGCAAAGGGCATTACACGAAATTAAGCAAGAGACTTGCTGAAAGAGATGGGGTCCCCACGAGTGTAAAACCGCCTCACTATGGATAAGAAATTATACAAACAGGTATAAAAGGAAAGTGAATTGAAGTATATAAAGTGGAATCATCGGCAGAAGAATGATTCTGGGCTCCACAATGGAAAGAAAAATCTGAAGAGAGGAAAGTATAGACGACGAGAGAGACCCTCGTAAGGGACGCTTGTCTCGTCAGTACAACAACTGGAATGGTTGAGTAACACGGTAGGGAACACACCTCAGACATGTGATCCCCGCGTGACCACCTCAGGTGTGAGGGAGACGTCATATGTGACACTGGGGTGAGTGAGGGTGGGTGGGGAGGGGGGGCGGACTTCACCTAGCCGTTGAGGTTGTCTGGTGGGTAATGTGGGCTTTAGGCCTGTCACCTGCCTGGGTCATTAAGGCCGTCAACGTCAAGTCATAAACACATCTCTAAAAATCTATGACCACATCAACACACGCTGTGTATGTGGCCTTGTGGTATGCGGTATATCTTCTGCAGGACTCATCATCTCTCTCTCTCTCTCTCTCTCTCTCTCTCTCTCTCTCTCTCTCTCTCTCTCTCTCTCTCTCTCTCTCTCTAACGTCAGTACGTAAGATATGCTAGTTAATGTAGACGCTGGGTTTACACAAGCCAATATCACTCGCAGTCAAGAGCTCAGACAAGGTGGCAATTTTTAGCGATTTGACATTCAGTTCGTAAATCGTATCACTGAGTCTCAGATGATTGAAACAGAATAACAAAAAATGTCGCATTTATTTCCACACAAAAAGTTCCTTGTCATTAATATACCACCAGTACTGATTCGCAATTTTAACATCGAGTTTGTGAGGATCGCATTTTCCCGAAATAAAATCAGTGCTTTCATTGAGTAGAAATTAGAGGGAAAATATCGCCCGCTGCGATTGAAAAATAGTTTTAAACCCTGTTATTAAACGTCTGATGTGTACTTATTCTTATTCATGCTAGTTTTTGCACTTTTTTTCCTGTCCTTTGTATCGTATACGTTTTGTGATCCATTGCTGTAGATATATATATATATATATATATATATATATATATATATATATATATATATATATATATATATATATATACACGAATAAAGTGTATATGAACGCGCACCTTCATAGAACATACAAAGCTCCAACAGCCAGGATATATATATATATATATATATATATATATATATATATATATATATATATATATATATATATATATATATATATAAGGCTCAAATTCTCACTGTAGTTTAATTTTAATGAGATACTGACTTAATGAGTTTCTGCTATTTAAAGACCAATATTTAGATTAATTTCGTTTTTCTCCCGTTCTTCTAGTTATTGTGTTCGTTACATCATGCAGTGTGTGTGTGTGTGTGTGTGTGTGTGTGTGTGTGTGTGTGTGTGACCCCAGCCTCAGTAGCTGCCTTTGGTCATGGAACAGTAACTTGATGATTGTTGGCGGGTGTGGGGGTCTGCTCCTGTCTGACACCAGACATCTTCCTCCCCACCACAACATTGCGACTGTTGTGCATCTCGCACCATGTTGTCCTACCCCTACCCTATCTAGACCAGCCCTCCCTCTCCTTGCTGTCACTGTCCACACCACCACCACACCCTACCATCGACCATACGCCCCCTCCCACAAGGCCAGGCACCCCGGCCTCACGTCACCCTCATAAAACAGACATTATGTATGAGGTGTTCTTGTGCCGCCCCCGCCCACACCAGCCACGCCCACGTAGGGCCTCCCCCGCCCACACCAGCCACGCCCACACAGCTGGAGGGCTCTGGCGTTACACGAGTACATAGGGTGTATATTCAAAGTTCAGGTGGTGTTGGACACTTTGAATTAGACGTTAAGACATGTATCCAAAATATGACTTTCTGTTTCAAATGGCAGCATAGAAATAATGGTGAAGATGGAATGAGTTAAGCACATGTTTTGTGTTTTGAAGATGGAGATGTCATGTGGAGTGTTTACTCTCCTCGGTGGGTTCATTGGTTACAGGGGGGAATACAATTCATTGTTTTTTTTTTATGGGAACTGCGTATGATATCAACTGACGTAGCTTTACACACATACCTTCCTCTCCCATAGGCTTAGAGATCTCCATTTACTTGAATATGAAGACCTCAACCACTATCTACCTCGTCAGCTTCCAGGTCTTTTCTACCGCAACTCAGAGAGACGCAAGACTTGCGTGGCTCTCACTTTTCGTTGGCTTCACTAAAGCTTCGGTCTTGATCAGCAATGGCACAATCATCAATCATACCATAAGCCTTAGGCTGGGGAGAAGTCTCATCCCATGGCTTGCAGACTTCCTCCGTCAGCGTCGTCAGGCTGTACGCCTCCGAGGGGCATCTCCACCTTCCAGTCCCTCACCTGTGGCTCTCGTGCCTCCTCATGAACGATGATGCCCTGAGGGTTGCACCCTACCCGGTGGAAGTAGTTGACGACTCTGCCACCTGGTGGCGAGGCTGACACAACGACCTTCTGAATACCCTGGACGACACTCCAGCCTGACGCAGGTACCCATTTGTCCACCAGTCCCGAGGAGAGGACGGAACACCCGCGTTGGGTGTGGGCCAACTGCCACGCCCAGGATTCGAACCCATGTGGCTACGACCCCGGGCTGGCCCGTGCTGACTTATGGTCAGAAACGGTAACCATTACCCACTGAGTGGTGTGTATGTGAGCATAAAACTCTCTCCTCGTAACACAAATGGTAACGACATTCGTGTATGCACACACTGGAAAGAGATCAAAGAAAAAGAAATACATGGAGAAGAGCTGCTTAGATAGGAGGAGGCAGACGCGATAGTGTGAGCAGGTCCGTCCACAGGCCAGTTCTAGTTGAGGAAGAGGCGATTGTTGATAGGTTATGCGGGCTTTAGGCCCGTTAACTGCTAGGCTCATTGATGCCGCCAACGTCAAGTTATAACCACCTCCCGGAAGAATCACCTTTAAGTGTTTCGCATTCAGCATACAACCCCGCAGGTGTGGATGTACCAGGTGGTCCGTACAGTAGCCGTGTATCGTTATGTAATGATTACTGCACGCCCACACGGGAGAAGGAAAGATATCGGTAACGCTGTGTGTGGGTGAGAGCTTGAATCATACCTTGAGACCTTGCATGTCCAGCTGACTGAGGAATGGGGGTGGGGAGGGGGTGCCCCTGCACCGTCGGATGACGTAAATATGGGTCATTCATCACGTTTGACCAAGGCTTCCTGTGACGTGGTCCTGACGTCACGGTGCCGGGCAACGATCATTGGTGCAGATGATCGGCACACCATAGGTGTTTACGGGCCAGGGTTACTGCTGTCCTCTCCGCTACATCTACGACAACGTTGCCCACACAGAACACGATGTGTCGTGACCATTGTACATACGTGAGGTGTTATGGTTGGTTGGTTAGTTGGCTGGATGAATGGTTGGATGGTTCGTTAGTTGGCTGGTTAGTTGGCTAATTGATTGGTTTTTGGATTGTTGGTTGTTTGGGGTTGAGGCCTGTCTGCTACTCATGGTCATTGAAGCCATCATCCGTCAAGCTAGATACACCAACAGGACAAAACCTGTTAACACCTTCTTCAGGTGTTGTTGAGGATGACTGTAAGACCACAGACACTCTCATACAGTACACACCTGGCTCAGGTGTCTTGCACGTGGCCCCGTGAGTTTTCGGCGTAAGGATGTTATTACATATGGAACTCATGGTAAATATTATCTTAATATCATTACGTTTTTATGTTGCTTAAGATCGCTCGGGCGAGGGAATGCCGATGTGGTCGTGTCATCTTCAGTGGACGAAATGAACGGTCTCGTTTCGGGTCTTATTCCATAGGAGTCCATCATTTCCCTGCTACTGATTGTAGCGCTTAGTTGAAGCTGCAGGTGCCCCTCGAAAGAGGTCCTGGAGTAATATAATCGAAGAAAAAAGTTATGTATGGCTACAGTGCCTAGCATGTTTCAGATCTCCTTGCTATGATGATATAGTTCTTTTAATATCAGAAGGTTTCCGCTGGTGAAACTGAGGCCTCACAGGAGCAGCGAAGGTTTCCTTAGAAGCAGCTGAGGTTTCTGCTCAGAGCAGCGGAGGGGTTTCCCAACCCGCTTACAAGTGAGTGGATTCCATATTGTCCTAATATCAGGAAGGGGCTTCGGTAACCCTGACCTTTGTCGCTGGCCTACAGCGCCGTGATGGCTCAGTCGTCTCGAACATATTCTTGCGTGTTGCCGCTAACATGATTCGTCGTGGGAGTTGTTTTTTTTTTTATATGAAAATCAAGAATAGAAAACGTATTATCCAGGTCAACGGCAAATAGGCTTGGATTAAAAGGAGCTGGGGGTGGGGGTGTCCCTGTTCCAATAACCTAGTCTTACAGAAGACTGAATCTATTGCAAATCGTAATTAAGCAGTCTTGTCTTTGTAGCCATTGCCCTGAAATCACTATTTGAAAACCAAGCATGACCTCTTTATATTTTTAGCAACAGATTTTTCAGTTCACGGGAATGGAGGAAGTGTTAGTCGTCTGGAAACCTTTTTGTGACACGAAACAAAACAAGTAGCGTGAGGCCTGTGGATATTTATATCCAAATTTGGAGAGCAACTGGACAACAAAGAAATTCAATGCTCGTTTTCTGACTTTTTTTCTCTCATATTTATGTACGTGAATAAACTTCTGAATCTCTTTTCTAAGGTATGAGTCTTACATACGTAGACGAGATCGTACGCGAGGATTCTATTTGCCCAGAAGTTAGCGAGACGTGAGTGTCCCCGGCTGTTACACGATACACATCATAGACAACAAGACGCGCGGTGGCAGTGGGACAGTACGCGCAGCCAGACGTAACCTAGCGTCGACCTCACCAATATAGCCGGTATAAGCATACTTGGCATAAGTCACGGCTAAAAATAGTCCCCCAAATGTCCCTTCTCTGTAATCATCGTCCCGAATTAGCGTAGGTGGAGCTAAAAACAATTCGAAAATGTTCTTTGTTGCGAGTCCAAAGTGAGTGATCGTGCCCTGGGGGATTAGAAGAGGGTCAGACGCTATATTTAATTCTCTCTCTCTCTCTCTCTCTCTCTCTCTCTCTCTCTCTCTCTCTCTCTCTCTCTCTCTCTCTCTCTCTGCGGGAGGTCGCTCATGATACGTAAGATGTAATTTCAGAATTCTTGTACAATCGGTTAGATCATGTGAGCGCGGAACAGATACGCTGTATATGGCGATTGCTGGACGGTGAGCAAGACGGCGGCGCTACAGGCTCAAGACACATTAGAAATAGATATTTTGAAGTGATGTATAAACATTTTGAGATATTGAGAGGTCTTTCATACAAGGCTTGGGGAGAGGTGGTCTGCTACTACTACTACTACTACTACTACCACTATTGCTACTACTACTACTGCTGCTGTTACTTTTACCACTATTACTACTCCCGTCTCCGACAGTCCTGTGTTCTTCTTGACCCAGAACATGCTGCATTTAAGTACCCCAGCAATCCCAGGATGGGAACATTACCGCCCCACACCCATGTGGGTCCAGAGAACAGCTGAAGGCACGTGTTCCCTCCCTCCCGCGCGCCGTACAACGCACCCACACATCCCCGGCTGCTCCTCCACACGTGCACACACCTCAGTCACTACCTCTGCTGCCGATCCTTTCAGAGCGCTAAACCATATCGTGTGTGACCTTTCTCATAAGCAGGTCTCATATCCTTCACGGTTTCAAGGAGGACATGATTGCATACGCATGACCTCTTGCGAGGGATCTTTGATAAAGCATTATGTGCCATTCGTTGAATTCATGCTTTATTGCAATGGATTTTCAGCGGCAATTGGCAAGGTGAGGCCCGCGCACCGACCCGCATCGCCGTTTGACAGGCTCTCGAGAGAGCTCGCAGTGGACGACGACTCCTGGCGTCCCACAGCCACGGGGACAAGGGCAGAACTTGCGGTTTGCTCCAGCAGACAAACCGGTTCCCATTCACACACGGGCGGAATGGTGTTTTCCTCGTAAAATTCCCAGTAAAGACACCGATATGGCCGGGGTACGAACCTGGGTGCTTTGAAATATGAAGCGAGTCCCCGCCAAACAGCCGACCGAGTGTCTATAAATACATCGCGGCCATTTTTAAATACTAAGCTTTTCTAAAATTCCTTCATATAACTTGGCGAGAAAGATGTTGCAGGGCGAGGAGAGTGGAGAGAAAAGCTCTTCATTATCTCTGGTATGAAGAGACCTTTTCACTAGTCTGAGTTTTGGGGACGTTTATAATATTCGCTCGACAGGGTCATCTCAGCAGGTCTTACGCACACACACACACACACACACACACACACACACACACACACACCACACACACACGAAGTGATAATGATAATAATGATAGTTATCTCAGAATTACCTAATAACCAAATTGTTTTTTCATGAGAATCTTAAAGTCTCAATCTAAGCACCTTAAAAAAGAAAATAACAGTGCTTGCTGAGGAACCCGTCAAGCAGCAGGCCTTACCTCTGAAAATCGTCAAAGATTCACCCAAGCATAATGACAAAAAAAAATATGACCCCCCTCCAAGTCAGCAGCGGCCCACGATAAGGTGGGCCACCAGAGGGTTTGATGTGAGATATGAAAAATATCAGA
Source organism: Panulirus ornatus (assembly GCF_036320965.1). Classification (NCBI taxonomy): domain Eukaryota; kingdom Metazoa; phylum Arthropoda; class Malacostraca; order Decapoda; family Palinuridae; genus Panulirus; species Panulirus ornatus. Next base: position 3,139,058 of record NC_092261.1, read on the forward strand.
GGAAGGTGAATCCCGTGTCGGATCCCCAATTACACCTCCATATATTGCATTAGACTCTCCTAATATAGCCTCCCAGAGTGTTGAAAATACGTTATCTGTACCCTGTTCTATTTTAAGCCTGTTGAGAAGGGATCGGGACCTAATCTTGTTAGGGATTTATTCCATTTTTTGTCGTATATGTGTGACACTAGAGGAAGTGGGCAAGGTCGTACATTAGTGTAAACAGAACGTTTCCTCCCCAATTCTTTCCTGTGTAATCAAGAGGAAATCCTGCTCTGTCAACAGTGTTAATTAATATTTACAAACGCCTCCAAATTATCTCTCTTATCATCGTTTGGTAATGTTATGGTAATTCTACTCCCAGTACGCTGTTTTAGGGTAGAAAATAGTGTATTATTGACAGGTGGGGGAACTGATAGAGTCCCAAATCATTATCTACTCTTCGATTGACTCGCTTGGGCTATATTTAGCGACATATGGAGGCAGACGTAAGGGAGGGTGTGCTATATTTAGCGGCGGACATCAACACGTCGGGACACGTTGAGTAGCAGGCCCGGCTACACGTTGTTGGGCGACGCTAGAAAATTAACGATTAAAAATAGCAGGCACGTTGTGACTTGAGGAGTATGTGATATATACATAGAACACGCTCGTTAAGGAGGTGACGGGGGGATGGGGGGTGTGTTTGTAGAGGAGGGTTGTATACGTGAGAGAGAGAGAGAGAGAGAGAGAGAGAGAGAGAGAGAGAGAGAGAGAGAGAGAGAGAGAGAGAGAGAGAGAGAGAGAGAGAAGAGCACACGGAAGATAAACACCCTCTCATGTTGTTGTCACCTTTGACCTTCATGACTCTACCTGTTTATGTTTTGAGAGAATTTTAAGAAAGTCTTGTGACATTTCCTGAGGCGGCTCCACTCCTGCCACTACGGACGGTGAGATAATACCGCCCACACTCACTCCTGTGCTGCCTTCATGAAGGTGTGTGTGTGTGTGTGTGTGTGTGTGTGTGTGTGTGTGTGTGTGTGAGTCTGTGTGTGTCTGTATGTGTGTGTGTGTGTGTGTGTGTGTGTGTGTGTGTGTGTGTTTGTGTGTGTGTCTGTGTCTGTGTAATGATAACGATAATGATAGCTGATTGTTTATTTTGAAATGATTGCAGCAAAGGCAAAAGAAGAAAATTAAAAAACCGTTCAGAGATCCTACACTCAGCATGAACAGTGGGGCTACAGAAAAGATGAAGGACTTCGTTAAACAGTCTTAACACATTCATGTGGCTGGAGAGAGAGAGACAAAATCTGCATATTATTGACTGTATTCAACAGTGGTTGGGGTAGGACCTGTTTTTGTGCTGGTCTGCACGAGTTGGGATGGCTTCGATGCGGTTGCGGTGCCGAACGACAATTTGGGGACGAGGGATATCAGGTAGCAGGAGGTGACGGTGGCGAGTTGGTGCGGTAACTTCTCCCCGAGGTATCGGATGAGGTGCTGGTGATGGGTGGAGAAAGTCGGGAGGACCAGTGTGTTGGGCGCCCCTTTGACTCGTGGTGTAAGAGGGACCCAGGATGATCTTGCATGCCTTCTCCTGCACCTTCTGTAGTGTTGGGCGCCTTCTGCACCTTCTGTAGTGTCTCCTGTGGTGTGGTGGACGGGGAGGAAGGCCAGGTGGGGGGGAGGCACAGGTGAGTCTGAGGAGGAGGAAAGTTGTGTAGATGTTCCTGAGGTGAACTGCAGGGAGGCCAAGTGTTGTGAGTGGACGGTTCTGATGATGGTACTGACGTGTTCCCTCCAGCTTATTAAGGTTATTGTCCAGACTGACATCAATAAGCTTCATGTTCAGCTAGGTTGATCTATGCTGGCCCCAGGATGTGCTAGGTTGGATATGTCGGGCTATGATAGAGTCACTCTAGCATTTCCTGAAATTCCTGGCATGTCAAGTACACCAGTTCCCACGCCTTGGTTCCATTAACACATCTCGCACTTAATGATTCTGTTCATCGTGGACGAGAAGGATGTAGTCATTCATGTCCGTGCCCAAGAGTGAATCAGTTCGTTTGGAATTAATCCACAGGCAGCCGTATATGTCTATAATCCCTCGCTCGTCCTACGAAAGAAATGTGGTTTTAAGGTCATGCTTGTGTAAGATCTGATTCACTGTAGTAAAGGACGTTTGTCAGGGGGTCGCATCTCAGTATCGTCTTGTTCCTTCAGAGAGACGAACAAGCGACCGATTCTCATCATGTTCTTTCTCTCCCAGGATTGCATGCATATCCGTCTTTGGAAAGTAACGTGTCTAAAACGACCGTATATCAGCCTTCGCTTGTTCGTCCTAGGATTAAAGCAATCGTGCTCGTCCTGGAAAAGTAATATATCTACAGTGTCCACCTCGCAGCATGGCCTCGTCCCTCCTAGGAATGAACCACACATATATTCGTCCTAGAAAAGCAACGTACTATGGTTTCGCAATCAACGCGTGTTTGTTCCTCCTGGAAGAAGCAGTAGAGGTTAGGGGGACGGGAGGGGGAGTGGGTCGCGGACCGCGCAACCAACATTCCTGCCAAGGTTGACCAGAGGGGGGAGGGTAAGGCCAGGGGAGGGAGGGAGGACTGGGGAGCAGAAGGAGTTACGAGAAACACTGTGGGAGGCGGGGGGCAGAGGAGGGAGGAAGTGAAAACATGGTGTGGCTGGCGAGGATGTTAACACGTGGGAGGCTGTAGTGTTGGTGTGGGGAGGTGGGTGCTGGTGTGGGAGGATGGAATGTTGCTGTGGCGAGCTGGAATCTTGGTGTGGGAGGTTGGAATGTTGCTGTGGAGGCTGGAATGATGGTGTGAGAGGTTGTTGTTGGGGCTGGAATGTTGACGTGGGAGGCTGGAACGTTGGTGTATAGGGCTGGAATATTGGTTTAGGAATGTTGGTGATGGGACTGGAATGTTGGTGTGGAGGCCGGAATCTTGATATTGGGGCTGGAATGTGAGGAATGTTGACCGAGGGGAACCAGTCGAGGGACCCTGAGGTAAACACGTGGCAAGAGCCCAGGTAACATACGTGTCACGTGGTAACAGGGACTCCAGTTACACTCAGCTTAAGATAGTGACGATGTTTAAGATAGTGTTATGCGTCTAGTGCTAGATGTTTAAGACATTCCCAGACGTCTAAGATACTGTTGGACATATAAGAAAGAGTCATTCAGTGATGGACTTCCCAGTATCTCTCATGGAGTCTAAATACCTCAGTCACAGTAGAGGATTATTTAAGTTCTCTGTAAACCCATTAGCATTATATCTTAGTTCATGAAGTCATTATATCGTGACGTAATCATCAGTTCAAAGGGGTGGTCCTGCCTGGCAACTTCATTGCAAAACGCCCTTCAAAACAATGCACGGAGAACCCTCATTTATGATACAGTAGAACTCACTTTTATTATACAGTAGAACTCACATTTAGGAGACGGTAGAACTTACATTAATGAAATAGTAGAACCCACATTTATGAGACAGTAGAACTGACGTACATGATACAGTAGAACTGACATTCACGATGCAGAAGAGCACATGTTCATCATACAGTAGAACGCACATTAACCCTCGCTGATCGACTGTAGCTTTCATATCAACACAAAGAGAGTTCGTACCCAAAGTAAACACCTAGTAATGATATAGAACTCTCACGAACGGCTGTCAAAAGCAATGTTATTATCATTGAGAAGTACTCTCGTTGAAGACCCCAGGGGAGTTACCTCAGGAAAGTGAAACACCGTTTAAGCCCGTTGTCTCTTACCACAGTTAACCATCCACGAGAGTTCATCCTCATTACAGTTAACATAGCCTCTCCATGATCGCTCATGTCGCACCAGAGAACATAGCTCCCTCCAAGACCATTCATCCCAGTACAGTTAACATAGCCACCCACAACCATTATGTTAAGCTCATCTTGTAACATCAGCAGTATGGCGGTACTGTACCTGGCCACCACTGCTGACCAGACGGTACTGTACCTGGCCACCACTGCTGACCAGACGGTACTGTACCTGGCCACCACTGCTGACCAGACGGTACCCTACAGGAACATGGCCACTGTGTAGGAGCCATGCATGGCCGACACATCAACACCCGCACCATGAAATTCCTCGTCTAAAGGTGAAGGACCTCATCTTGTGGGTTCCCTAGAGCAGTGGCGCCCATGTGAGGGTACGGGACCTGGATTCTTGTTCAAGGAGGCCCCCCTCCTCCCCCCCCGAGGCCATCGCTGGCCGGATCCGCCTGGCGACTCCCACCCACCCCCCCCCCCCTTCATCCCCCCCAGCACCACCCAGGGATAAGACTCTGCCTGTGAAGGTTCCGGTACGGGTGGAAAGTACGGGCGAAAGCGGCTTGACTTCCCCGCCTCTTGTTAGGGAGGTTGGGAGGGAGGAGTGGAGGAGCACCTAGAGAGAGAGAGAGAGAGAGAGAGAGAGAGAGAGAGAGAGAGAGAGAGAGAGAGAGAGAGAGAGAGGAGGAGGAGGAGGGGGGGAATGGAGTCATGGATAATATATTCATAACTCAACACAGTACAGTGCAGATAGGCCATTACAACACGAGGAACTTAGGTTCGATGCCGTACTCGACCAGCGGCCAAAACAACCCCTTAGGAGAACTGCAGAGGCAGCTAGACGTCTGTGTGCCGGGTGCTGTGTCTGTGTACGTGCATGGTGGAGGAGACGTTCATTAACTGTTTGTACTTTATATTAGTCCCTTGATTAACCTACGCACCTTCGGGTTCGGTCACTTCATTTAAGGAAGCGCAATGATCATTTATGACGGAGGGGATTCAGAGGGCCGAGATACGAGGAATTTGCTCACCAAGGTATAGATAAGACCAAAGGGAAGCTTGATGGCATTGTTGACATTTATGAGTCAGCCCGACAGTGGTCGATAGAAAACAATTCTTTGAAAGAGACAAAGGATGACCCATCATAGGTCATTGCACAGAACGTGTTAGTTGGGTGTAAAGACGTACTGCTATGGCGGGAGAGTTGAGGATGAATGATGTGCTTTAGATGAATTTATGAACGCGGAAAGTTACAGAAGTCTGAAAGGCTGTGTCCCACGAGTGTATGATCCCTCCCCGCACACTGCAAAAAGGTAGTTACACATGAAAAACAAGTCACACAGCAATACAACAAATGTGTACATAGAGACAGCGAGGGAAAGAGACTACGGAACAGATAGCAATAGATGCAGTCCAAGAAAGAGAAAAAAAAAAACTGCAGTAGCCACAGACCAGGAGAGACTGAGAGAGTAATTGATCTGAACAGCCACAGACCCGCGGAGATGGGAGAACAGCCCAACTGAAACAAGGGGACCAAGAGAGAGGCCGAGCCAGGCAGACACCACCACAGTACTGGCGGCAGAAGAGAAACTTCCTCCCGGGCCTGCCAGCGAAAGTACCAGCAGCAGCAGCACCAGCTGCAGGAGCCATGGCAAAAAAAAAAAAGAAGGCAGCAAGCCTGGGGCCGAGGCCACATCACCCACCCGTCATCAACACAGCTTACATCACCAGCCTCCCCCGCTCTTTCTCCTTCCCCTTCCCCCTCCCTCATCCATTCTTCTACCCCCCCCCCTCTCTCTCTCTCTCTCTCTCTCTCTCTCTCTCTCTCTCTCTCTCTCTCTCTCTCTCTCTCTCTCTCTCTCTCTCTCTCTCCACATTCCTGGCCAAACTGAGGCGGATACCCACCCTGTGGCGCCAAGACCCGGGGCCCCTTACCCGCTCCCTCCCTCCCTCCTGCTCCTCCGCCAACATTCCAGCCAAGGACGCCCCTGCCCAGCAACTCCTCTCCTCCCCCCCCCCCCCTCCTCCCCTTATGGTGGGAATCCTCTCCCCGGGTCGAGGAGGGGAAGGGGGTGGGGTGATGGTGGAAGTAGGGAACAGGAAGTGAGAGCGTACTCAATATTCACTGTGTCAAGTGGTCATAGAAATATTTAACTGTCCAATCATACAGACAGTACTACACACACACACACACAAACACACACACACACACACACACACACACACACACACACACACACACACACACACACACACACACACACCACGCTGCACAACATCTTTAGCTCAACATTCTCATACAGTGTAAGAATCAGTACACTAATCATACAGGACGACAGGGTATACGAAAATCCAGGTCCTTAGGTTTGATAAAACACTGTTAACATCTCAGATAGGACACTTCCATGTTGGTTTTCATCCGTGTGGCTCCTGCTGTGATGGTCTAGTGTTTCAGTGAGCCACTGGTGTCTGAGTCGTCACTCGCTACCATATAAGAATCGAAAATTGAAAATCCTTTCTTTTTAACGGAAAAGGTAGGCTATCTGCATTATGGTGAAGTGCCTGCATTACAGGATTACCAGATTAATCTGGCTTTGTACATCAGCAGTTTTCTGTTTACAATGAAACAGCCTCGAAAGGACCCAATGGTCTGTTGCTGTTTGAATCTCCAGTTATTAATCTCTAAGAGATAATACAATCTCTTAGAGATTAATAACCTCGTTAATGTGTCAATGCGATAGCAGCACTGAATACATATTTGTCTTCTTGTATCTTAAATGTAAACGGAAGGTATATATGGGTACTGTGTGGTTCAAATGTAAGATAAACATGGATACTGTATGATACAAGTGTAACATAAACATGGGTACTGCATGGCATAAGATAGATACGGACGCTATTGTACAACAGTGAGATAAAGATTCTGTCGAGTATAACTGTAAGATGAACATAAACTTTATATGACGCACGGCATTCTAAAGAGAAACCTTATTACGTAACCCTTCAGTAGATGAGCCATGTTTAACACGTAATTTGTATGAGTTTATATGGTATGTGTGTGCATCATTGTAACAAATACTTCATGAGTACAGTCTTACGTGTGGAGTGAAAGTTTGTACTCAGCGAGTGCGTGGAGCAGGAGGCTGGCCAATCGTAGCCGGATCACATAGTTCCAGTCTTCTTTTTTAACTTGTAACAAAGAAACTGGGCAACTGTGGCCTGTGAAGTACCTTGGAGGGAGAGCTGAGCAATGTGGCTCTGGGGGAAGTGGTGAGTGGTTGTTATAGTGTGGTGGGGAGTAAGTTGTGGTGGTGGGAGGTTATAGTTGAGGATGATGATAGTTGTAGGTTGTGGAGGGAGTTCATGTTAACTCTAATCGGCTGAGTCAAGCGTAAGGTCATATATCTTAGGGATCCCGTCAGCGTGATGGTAATATTTCATAAAAAGCAACACATTCTTCATGATTTAGCTTTTATGATTCATTAGAGTTACAGTCCTTTCTCTGCATTATTTTCTTTATCTGTAGAAACAATCCAAACTGGTCCCATGCGTATGAAAACGTCACATTTTCAGTGTAGAAAGCTTTTGTTTCATGGTTAGAATATGTGGGCATCCTGTCGTGTGAACTCGTTATTTCCTCGATTAAGAGACCACTAGCGAGTCAGAAACTTTTCTCTTTGAGCTGAGCTAAATTTCCTAAGATATTAATTGATTATATTTCACCGAAAGCACTACACTGTCGTGTGTTTATGCGTTTCTTTTTTTCCAAAAGCTTCGAAGGTTTCTAGGTAGTATATACTATAGTCTACCATACAGTACTTGTCTATCAAAGAAAATGAAAATGTTTTAGGGATATCTAAGATATATCTGATATATGTAGTAGTAATAGAAATAATATTATAATAATTTCACGTGTTTTCCTAGTTGTGTACATATTGATGAAACCACCTTTATTTCATAGTTATATATGTAATTTGCATAATAGGTGTAGTAAAATGCATTTAGTGCTGCACAGAACAATTGTCCAATATAGAATATTGTAGAAAATTTAATATTTGACGTAAATATCCAGTTACCGTTCCAACATCCCAGATTTCCCTCCCGATGGCGCCCTTGATGTTAAGTCGTTCCCTGCGGCAGGATGAACGACCAGTGAGGACGACCTGCAGCTGTGTTGGACCTCCCAGCGAGCCAGTAGCCGCCCCGCTCCACATCCACAACACTCTCCATAGGATATAGCACCACTTATCTGGAGGACAGAGCTTCTATACCACTGTGTCCACTGATGGTCAACCCCTCTGGGAGTTGTACTTCCCGGATCCCACCGTTTATTAGCCCTTTATCAGTTACCTTCCACGTGTTTTATTGAAATACAATCGTCTTTGACACAGAAGTGTGTGTTTGTGTGTGTTTACTTTGTAGTGTATCTAAGGGATGACTGATTAGTAAATGTTCGTTGTGGAAGCTAGGTTTTGGGTAAGATGGGTCGTGTCATTCGTTGCCATGGTGTCTGTATTGTTGGAGAGGAGGGATGGTGTCCAGGACGGAGACTGGTAAGGTTAACTTATATATTTCTGAGGAATGTGGTTCCAAATGATTATATGTTTGTTAAGAGTTGTATTTTGTGTGTTTGTTCTGTAAGGGGTCTTTATTTTTGGAGGGGCAAGGAGGTTAGTTAAGTGGTGAGCAAAGGAAAGTGTTTTATTTCTATTATGGTGAGTTAGTGGTTGGTTTTGGAGTGGTTTGTATGGGAAGGGTCAAGCTCTCTTGCAAAGAATTAAGGGCACACCGTCTTCAGGTGAAATTGTATTGGAAGTTCTTTTGTTTGTTTTAGTAGTGTTCAACGTTTTTGGGTTCTGAACGTTCTGTGTTACTTGGCTTGCAGGTGTGTCATGTCTGCCGAGCCAGGAGAAAGAAATAGCCCCCACTCGCTGCATCAAGTCTCTGGCCCTCTCGCGGCCTTGGCATCGTTTACATAAGTTTAATCCATCATCAACGTGTGGTTTGTGTGATTTTTATCTATTTACCTTTTACCCGAGACCGTCTCTTCGTGGACGGGTACTTATACTTCTCTTGGTGTATTGATTCACTTTATACTTCGTGTTTGTGTAGACCGTGTTTTGTCATGTCTCAACTCTGCTCATACAGTTCAGTCGAGGGTATTTCATAGCTACATGTACTTTCATGTTTATATGAGGATATACAATGTCTCATTCTTTTTTTATGTTTTCTGCCATTCTTTTTTCCCCACTCACCACCTGTTTGTTTGTTTTGTCTTTCCACGTCTTTCTTGACTTCCTTGTTGTCAACTCTCGCGGTCAGCACTTTGTCTATCCGTCTCAAACCTGGGGATAGGGCAAAAATATGAATTAGATTTTGCAAGGCAGGTTTATATGTAGGATGAACCTTTAATTTCCGTGTACGTGATATGGCCCCGCCAAGGCAGGGTTGTCCTCGAGCATGTCAAAAGTTTCTTCAAATGTAATATGTATTTTCGAGGGCAGCCTCCCGAGGGGCAGGTCGTGTCCATTGTTAACATAATGTGATACAACACATCAACCTGGAAAAGATTGCATTTTCCATGTATATATATATATATATATATATATATATATATATATATATATATATATATATATATATATATGTATATGTATATATATATATAAAGTTAGGTTAGGTTAGGCTATACGCATATTGTATAATCGAGAGAGAGAGAGAGAGAGAGAGAGAGAGAGAGAGAGAGAGAGAGAGAGAGAGAGAGAGAGAGAGAGAGAGAGAGAGAGACCAGCCTTCCTGCAGCTCAGGCTGTGAGACAAGGGTGGTAATCCTGAACCAACCAGGTTCTGTGCACATCTTGGCCTCGGAAGTCGTGGCTCACCACCCCAGCCTGGACCACCTCCTCGTGTAGCGCTGTAACGCCTTACACTCGCATCAACCCTCTGTACACAAGAACACCCTCACATAGATCATGAGTGATGTACACACCTCACCAGGAAACGTGGGCTGGGTACGTCATGCCGGTGAGGAATCACCAGCAGGTTCCACTCCAGATCACTGGTTCGTGAGGCGTGTCACCAGCATAGCTCGTGCGTGTAGCTACAGTCGCTACCGATTTTTGACGTCACTGCCGCTGTGTTTTACGTGTGCAGTAAATACACAGGCTTTACGATGACGCCGAGTTGTTCATTCCGTTCGATACGTTTTTATTAGCGAACCCAAACACCAGTACTTTACGCATGACGCCAGTACAGGACAGAAGGGGTCACCAGCACCACACACACTGATAGGCCAGTGATAGAGGGAGACCAACGTGTCAGTGTGTCAGTAGGTGTACCTTCTTTCGCCCCCACACCCACCCCTGACTGGTACCTCATTGTGGCCTCCCCCCCTCCACGTTAATCCCCTCGCCTCTTGTAATGTACACTCGGTACTTTCCCTCTTTAAGGCTACAATCAATACCTCCCTCCACTTCACCCATCTCTTAAGCTCATCCGTCTCCCAATTCTTCCAGTTCATGAGTCCCCAAACCAACCATCTCTCCGCCTCACCCGTCTCGTCGGCTCTTCATCCATCTCCCAAGCTAACATCTCAACAGCTTACTAGAATCTCCTGAGCTCGACCATTCCCTTCAAGCCATCCATCCACATCTCCACCTCCCCCTGCCCTTCCCCGAGTTCATCCGTCTCCCCTGCTTAAGATGAAAAATCCGCTCTTGGCCCTCCTGACGGCCACGCCCATGCCCTCCAGACGGCCGCACGCCCATCGATACGCCGCCGCCGCAAGCCCCCTGGTGTTGGTGGGCAGGTACTGCTGCTCACACCACACTGTTAAGAGGAACCAGGAGGAAAGCTTGTCGAAGCCAGGGCGTTGTTACGTGGCTGATGCAGGCACACACAGTGGGAAATGGGATGTCATGAGCCGTACAGTGTGCGGGCTGAGGTTAATACACCACGCCGCTGTAAAGAGGGCAAATGAGACTGACGATCGTTATGGGATGAATCCCAGAAGGACAACACACGATATAGCACAGAAGGGATGGGGTGGAAGACTACTGTTTTGAGAGGGAGATGAGGGCAGCCCCAGGCACTCACCCACCCACCTGTGTCTGCGGGGATGGGGGCGGAAGCCTGCTGGACGACGGAAGGGACGCACTGGAAGTCAGCCAATCTGGCCAGGTGGGACACCAGCTCCTGGCTTCTGCTGACCACAACCTCGACCGACGCGCAGCTCAGTCAGACCCGGGTCCTGACCCGACCCAACGCAACACACCGCCGGATGGACACAGTTTTACCGATGACATCGACGGGGATGTAAAAATGTCTCCCATAAATCTGTGGTGAATGACAGAAACTAAATGTATGAATTCCATGTCATGATGGATAATTTTGTTATACACCTTTAACAAACTCACAGTGATATGAACGAACCAGAAGGTTAAGCGAAGACTTCTTGTAAATGGTAAGGCAGTTAGATGTCAGTTCTTCCCAAAACATGATACGTCTGAAGACCTAAGTACATGTCACACACTGCCAGCATGACACATACTGCCTCTAGGTTTAAACGTATTCATAAGTTGCAAAGTACACCAGCTGTACGTCGATGTGTGGGATGGCCAAAACATAATTTTCAGTTTGTTCAATCTCCTGATTACCAGTTCCCCTGCCTCGTGATATTGGCATGACAGTACTGGCACTGAACAAACTTAAGCTGATGGCGCTTTGCATGTATAGTGGTGTTAGATGAGGCAGAGGTGGACTGACGGTACCAGGAATGCCGTACAGAGACGCACACATTATTCATTGGATCAATACCAACGTGTATGGACAGTGCAGTGTGTTACGATTCACGTCACCGGGATAGGTAGGGTCAGCACCGGTTGATGTATACAGCAAAGCAGGATATAAGGCCGTGTATGTACAGCGGAGCTATACATAAGGCAGGTCACATAGAAATGTAGGTACAATTAGTTAAATGAACGAGGCTTACAGGCATGTAAAGCCTGGGTGCTGAAGAACATCTTCAAGGACGTGAGTATCAATAAAGTATTTACAAAGTTCACACAGCGTGGAACATGGAGGACTGAAGCTGAGGATACAGAGGCACTGTATCATCATGTACTGTTGTAGCGTATGCTTATATGATACAGAGATGAAGTACAGGGAAGGGCTGCTGGCCTTATGTATACCCACCGTGGACGGGAGAAGAGTGAGGGGTGACCTGATCAAAACCTTTACGTTTTAGAATTCGCTTGGAGAGGTAGATAGTGTACAGTTCTTCGATGAATGTAAGGATAGAGCAACCAGAGATGAACGACGGCACGAAATTAAGGAAATTAAGAAGTGGATGAATGGGATAGACTGAATGAGAACACAGTAAGTGTGGACAGCATACATTATCTGGAGGCGGTGGATGAATACGCAACCTTTCTCGCATACACCCAAGAGAAAGTGAGTTCTCTGAGGGTTGCTGATAAGCACACTGATCTTGCAGACTCCTCATAGCACACGACTTCCTTGGGGGACTGAGAAACTGACAGGGGTGACCACATTGACTCTCCTGACCCCCAGAGAACTTCCTTTCTCCAATGGTCAAGGGTGAAGTCACAAAACCCTCCCAAACCCCCAGAATACGTAAGTTTTTACAGGGTCTATGGTGACCTGGCTTGAGCAGATGACCTTGTTCATTCTCTAGAATGCGAGAGTTCTCTGGGGATCAGGGTAGGGGAGGATGAACGCATGCTCTTCCTCCATAAGAGGTGAGTCCACCTGGGGCGGGAATGGGTTCGGAGATGATTATACTAACCTTGCTCAACCCCCAGAGGAGGTGCGTCCTCTTCGGGTCAGGGTGAGGGAGGCAGCGGACACTGTGGAACTCGGCCCCCTCATACGGAGTGGATCATATACCTGGCAGGCTAATCACAAGTTGCACGGTAGAGTAGAGAGTGTTCATGGAACAGTCCTGTAAAAGATATATTCATATGTTTATAAGATGATATGACCAAACCAGGCAGACCTCAGGGTCCATCCTGGGATGATTGAAAAGTGGATAGAAAGTATTTGTAGGAGGAAAAGGTTCTTAGGCAACAACGTCCCCATGACAGTGTATGTGTGAAGCATTGCCCTGCGCTGGTATACCATGACAGTGTCAATAATATGTCTACAAGAGACACTGATAACTTCAGTTCCAACAGAGCAACAGTGGGGGGTGGAGCAATAGTGGAAACCAAGCAACAGGAGGGGCCGAGTGTCAACAGTGAGGGCTGCGCGCCAGCATGGGCCTACAGAGAATCTATTTTTTAGTGGCGTGTCGACGGAAACAGTGAGCTGTATCAAGGACGTACGCTGGGTGCACTGCGCTGCATGTAAACTGCACGTACAGGCGGCCTTGACTTGTGGAGTGTGGGTCGTCGCTTAGCAAGGACTGGCGCACGCCCAGATCACCGTGCACGTACAGACCGAATTGACCGGAAGGACATGTGTAACCAGTTGATGCTCCCTTAAGTGAACTTGTACCACCAGACTAGCAGAGCCGCGACTCAGTGTTAAGCTGTGCGGTAGGAATTACAGTATACTGCTTACTTTGAAGTTTAAGTGCATGTGCTAAATTTCCCCTTACAATTGTGAATTAGGGTGTTTTGGCAATTATTAGTGGGTGTGTTAGGATGCATGCCAACATTATTTCTAACACTGTTAGTACACTTAGGTATTAAATGTAAGATTATTCGCGGCCTCTCCTTATCCTTTCGGAAAGTGAGTGGTAATACAGTAGGCGGGGGGGATGAGTATGGGGTATTACTGTGCTTGACGAATACAAAACCCTTACAAAATCGCCGATATTTGAACATTTATTTTTGTATGTACAACTGAAAATTATTTCCTGTGTTTACATTATTTGTGCAAGTTTCATGCAGTTTTATTTCATACAGTTCGTATACCAATTTATCCTAATTGAATAAGATTTTTTTTCTCAGTTGCTTTTTTTTTCATTTATTTCTTTACTATTTGTTATTTTAGCGGATCCTCGGAAATTCTTGGGATTACATGCGTTCAGATCCCTTTTTCCTGCTGGATTAGAACAACCAGGATATCGATGACCCCTACCTTGAACATTACATATCGAGTCTCTCACATCCCATGTTATATTCCATAACCATATGCTTTTGTTTCGTTAGAATATGTTGATGTAAGTAGTGGGAGTGTAGGACGGTTATTCAGCTCATTGTAAAAACAAAAAAAAACTCGTGTTTTTATTATATTAAAGAAATGTTTCCGTAATTATTCTTAGTGAAAATGAGGCACCGCTGGGAGACGTATATTACCCCAGGGCACGGCGGCACATGGTAGAAATGACTGAGGTTATAACATCCACAGAGTCGGCATATGTTAATTCTTAATCTTCCTGCCATTGTTCTGGTTGTTGCCTATCGTGCGTTTAGTCAAAACTGTTTATGTGCAGCGCTTGCCAACCTCTTGAACATGCTCTGTCGATCATACGTCCGCTCGACCATTACCGCTGAACAGATCTGGGTTAGATTCTGAACGGTGTTTTTCGACAAAGTCAACCTGTATGTCAGTCAGTCTTGCAACTTGTGATAACTGTTTGTGTTACAACGGGGAGAGGTTTCCATACGTGTTGCCTCGTTTCTCAGCTTCGTATATGTGTACCGGGTCTTTCCTCTTAAATGTCCACATACGCACATACACACCCCAGGCTAAGTTAGGTAACCGAGTGTGCGTGTTCAAGAGCATTAGTCAGAAGAAATGCTTTAGTCGGTGATGCCATAAAGGGAAGTATGTTTTGAGGCCAGGACGGGTCCGTAAGTGCTTTCCCTGCTGAACTGTGACTGTACATACCCACATTGTATTATTTTGTTAAACTTCATTGTTGTTTAATTTTGTGGCGCACGATAACCTTGAGTTGTTTACACCGAATTCCACAGTATTTACTTCCTAGAATAAGAACTCACAGCTCAAACTGAGGAAGAGCAACGTGACAGTCCGATTTATTGCATTCCCGTATTCTAGCAGGTACCCTCAGAGGTTGCTGTACTGAGCTGATAATGGGGTGATGATAGCGTCGTTTTATGAAGCACAATCATATCTATTCCAAACTACCCCATGGATGCGGAAGCACTGTGGTCTTGGTGCGAGATTCAGTGCTTCATGTGAATCTTAGATATGGTTCTTGTAGTCAATATGAAGTATTTGCAGAGTACCCGAAAAAGTCATTTCGTTTGACTAGGCATTTAGCGAGGACATCGATAGGGATTGCTATCGACCTTGAAATTTTAGGTCAAGACAATGGCTGAGATGCTTAGGCCTGACATTTTGTGAAATTGACTCATTCTTTTAAATTGTTTGACATTCTTTTGTAAGTATAAGGCCTTAAGCGCGTCTTCAACTCAACGGCGCTTACTGTTTTTTATGGACAGGTGTATGTCTGAAGACCGATTCGATGAGACGACTAACATTATGGTACCAAGTGCCCTTCCTAAACCATGGTATATCGCTAGAATGGACGAGTGCCAATGCACTGAGTACTCCGTGAAAGTCATTATTCGTTTGGTCTCAGAGCATCACCTGCGATGCGAGGGACGTGCCTTAGCTCCCGAACGTTGATCCTGGTCACTGAACCGTCCCTAAAAAGAAACAAGGCTGGACACGACCACCTTTAGCTGCAACAGGTCGATCGATTGCACTGACAGATTCCGAGCCTTACTCAATAGGAAGAGCCCATGTTCAGCTGTCTGAGTGGCGCAACATCTTCCAGTCTTTGCTCATTCTTTTTTAGCTATATCTTGCATCAGTCTTTACATTTTTCTTTCAACAAGTCTCAAGAATTTTGATTATATATATTTGATTTATTAGTAAAGTTATGTTGCATTTAGAAAGCATTTCGAGTGAGATGCTTCCCCGAGGTCATGACTGAATTCTCAGATATTATTATATTGTAATATGGATATACTCCCTCCTTATATGCGGGTTTATATAATATAGGAATAAATTTATGTCTGCGTATAATATGAGTATCTGGTTTATACTAAAAATGAAATAAGTTTTATCAATGATTCTAGAAAATGAAAGAAGAGTGTTTGGAAATGAGTGAGTAAAGTACTATACTTTACCATAGGTGACTGTCATCGTGAGTGCATTCGACAATAATTTTATTGTAAAAATTGTATGTAAACAGAATTCATAGTTTGAGACTATCAGTCTCGTGACATCCAGGTTACTCGTCTACGGGTCAGGGAGTGGAGAAATAATGTAAATTTAAAAGTAAATTAGAGTGGTACAGGGACGTGTATTGTTACAAATAATCAAATGCTCTCGCGCATGCGTGCAGCACGTCATTGAGCAAATAGAGACTTTGGTACCGGCCCATCTCTGTTTTGATATTTTATTTTGTCACTGGAGGGCCAGATAACACCCTAGTCTCGTGTAATGCAAGGTAAGACATCAGTGATACCACAAGCTTAGCATGAGCAAAGTGTGACATGAAGAGGGCGGAAACGGGTCGCGGAAGTGGAGGTGTTGGTCTTTGTTTTGGTTCTGACCTCCATAAATGTTGACTAGTATACTACAACACTAGTGCCTTCTACGTATCAACCAGAAGTACACATGTGTTTAAGACGTGTGTCTGGGCTGAGCATCCTTGATAGTTACAATAACAGTGAGAAAATATTGTAATTTGGGGAAAATGTAAGGTGTCATATTTGTGCATAGTTGGTGCATACTGTGTAATGAGTGTATAATGGGTCTCTTGATTGGTGTATAATGGCACCACTGAACCTGTTATGATTATGGAATATAGATACATTCTGGATAAAGTACTGGTTTAACTCCAGCTCTTGTAATACCATTGTAGTATAACTGTTTTGCAATGGTAGAATGTTAGTAGAATGAGAGTGATAGAGCGTTAAGTGGAGCACAAAAATCTCTCTTCTGCTCTCATTTATTTGTCGATAGTGAGTAGGACCGTGATACTAGGGGAAAATTTTGAGTTGTAGAAAATTAAAAGACTAAGAAACGTGTCTAGGAATCAACAAAGCAAGAAAACGTCATTTAACTTTCCTAGGCAGCCATTATTTTCCTTTTTTGGGATGCCACCTGAAAAGCTGTTGAGGGTTATGATACGTATTACATGCTGTTGTTCACCATTGTGGTGGCTCTTATAGACTAAAACATATTCCATTGATGATTGTATCACCCGTGTATGCACAATTTAGGGTGATTGTATGCATTAGTGTCAAAGCTGATGAAATGTATGCATTAGTGTCAAAGCTAATGAAATGTTCTATGCATTAGAGTCAAAGCTAGTGAAATGTGTGTACTGTTAGAGTTTACTGTGGAGAATGATATTAAAGACGTTTAAGTA
Organism: Panulirus ornatus; assembly: GCF_036320965.1. Classification (NCBI taxonomy): domain Eukaryota; kingdom Metazoa; phylum Arthropoda; class Malacostraca; order Decapoda; family Palinuridae; genus Panulirus; species Panulirus ornatus. Next base: position 3,156,233 of record NC_092261.1, read on the forward strand.
GGATCACTCTTGTGTGTACATATATATGTAACTTGATAGTGATTAGGCTGTAAGTATCATAGGGAATGTGGAAGATTTGTGTAAATGATGTTCCAGAAGGGTTAAAGTCAAATGTAGAATATATTTTCCTATGTGAAAATAATGAAAGTACTCCTAGCATGTAAAACTGGAAGTAGAGAAGTAAATTGTTCGTACATACCTGTAGTTATTAAAACCAGAATGTAATGTGAACAGAGAGTTATTAGATTTTAATTCCATTCAGCAGGGAGCTGCAAAAGGAGTGTATGTAATTTTTTGTATTGTATAGTATATTTTTTCTGAGTCTAGAATTATATTTGTGTAATGTCTGTTAGTTGAAGTTTCTTTCTCTGTTTATGAATAATTTTAGATTTTACTGAAATGAAACTTAACCTGACCTAACATTGGGCAGATTGAAAAAGTACACCAGATTTAGATGTGCATTATTTGATCTTTTCTCATAACCTGTATTTCTGACAACATGTTTGCATGTAATGTGTAGGCTTCAGGAAGTTGACTTTCAAGGTTTTGTAAAGTATATCTTTCTTAAACAGGTACATATATGTCATTGCTCTTCAATGCATGCAACTGGAATATAATTGTGACTAGTTTTGATGGTGAATAGATTGGTTTTATTTCTCAAACTAATTATAAGTATGTAACATGTAGTTGTAAAGCATGGTAAGAGTAGTATTTGAAAATTTTGCTTTCTGCAAGGAGATGCAATATTGGGAATGTAGCTCACATTCTTAGATTTAAGTATTTTGATGGTTTTTGTAATTGCAAATGCTTCTGTTATTGTAGTCTTATTAGTGCTAGAACACTAAGGAAGCTTTTCTCCAAGTTATTTATGTACATTTCGTCTGCATATTTTTCTTGTCAGAGCTTTTGTGTTGGTACTTTTCATTGTATTCTAGAAGTTGAACCGGATGTTACATAGTAATATGCCTTAGTTGTTTCCAGATGTCTTCAGGTGAAGACCGAACACACCACTGGTTGCTGACTAGTCCGGGGCCAGAAGAAGGTGTAGTAGAAGATGATCCCATGGTGAATGAGGAGCCATCCTCTGTGGGCCAGTGTCCCCATACTTCACAGCAGCTAGATGATCCGCTTGCTCCTAGCACTAGTGATACACCAGGTATAGCTTTCAAGATTCTTTTACATTTAACAATTGGTTATTGTTAGGTACCAGAATACTGTATTCTGTCGGTCTGACAGATACTCTTATTTTATCCAAACCATGTTTCATACTAAATTGTTTAATATATGACTACTAATTTTTCATTAGAATTTATTTTGAAATAGTACATGAATAACTTAGCTTATAAAACTGTACTATGATTTGAAGTAGATAGTTCAGAGCATAAAACATCTGTTGTTAAACTAGTACAGAAATGACAAACCATTGATGTCTCAGTTCATTTTATTTCTCTCACTGGGCTGTTCAAATAGAAGTGAAAAACAAACTTTTACATCCTAGACAGGCCAGAAGAGGTTATAATTGTTGTACAAGAAACTTACTGATGTAGAGACTTCTTAAAGCATCAAGAGTAATTGCACATTTTTTGCCTTCTGAACATTGATACCCCATTTCATTGTTGATCTGTTTGACATGTTGAAACTGATCTGCATACCTCATAAACCTGTGTATTGCTTGAATTAATCCTTTACCTAGGACAGTATTTTGTTCGATTGTATTTTTTTGGCCTATAATCTGTCTGTCAATCAGATTTTTACCTCATATAACAGAGTATGATAACTCGATAAACAATATGGCTTCATATCTTTATCAGTTGCAGCCACCTTCTTCTTGCCAGTCTAGGGGAACCAGACGATTTTGGAAATTATTAACAGATATAAAAGCACTATGTAGAAGCTTATTCTATGACCTCTGGCTTGTATCAGTATGTAATGGAATGTAAAGTATTATATATGCTTAACTTTATATATAGTCCGGTAATGAATCAGAATATCATATTTAGAACATAAGATTTAAAAGGCACATGTTAAATGGCTACTCACTTTGTAATCAGGCAGCTGATTGACTGCAAAAGAAGAACACTACATGCTGTGCTGCTTATGTAAGGCAGCCTTCCAAAATTTATGGCATATATGTACCTGTTAAAGGGTTTAGAACATGCTTTTGAATATCAAAGGATGATATATCACTTGGAACTTGCCTAGAAGTAATAAGAAATCAAACCAAACATTGCACATAATGATTTCAGAACAAGAAAGAATTGAATAATGGTGATCTTAATTATGATTCATTTTATTTCCTCATTAGAAATCCTGTGTCTTAAATTAGTTTATCAGAAGATGATTGCCATTATACACAATACATATGTAAGGTATAACATATAAAAAGAGCAGTACATCTGTAAAATTAATCTTCAAACGTGGAGGAACTTAATATGTGAGCAGACAGCTGAGCGTATGTTAACACTGCCAATAGCAGAAGTTTTGCTCACAGATGGCACCACTCACAGAGATATTGAGCTTTCATGGATGTGAGGGTATTCCTTTGTTGCTGTAGAGGGAAAAGCTTTTTGCAAATCTGTGGGCCAGACTTCCTTTTTACATGAAATGGCTGTGCCAAAGCAGTAATGTAAGCTTCTAGCATGAAGAGGGTTAATAGTGTTCATGAGTACAAACTCTTGTTGTTATTATCGATGACAAGACACTAGTTGTTTTCCTTTACAAAATTACTCTAAGAATTTTTACTTATGTCTTTTGTGATGAAATGGTGCTTGTTGGGATCCAGTGTTTTGTATCATGTCTTTACAAATGTGATAATGAAGTACATAATTTGTAAATCCCTGAAGGGGCATACTATGTTTGATAACCCTGTAGAAGACTTGATTTATATCCATTTTTAGTCTATATCTTTGGACAATGAGATGTTTATACTATTTTCATTTTCATTTGCGAATAGTTCTTTTCATGGGTAACTGAATTGTTTAATGATTAGACATGCTAAAATTTCAGTGATTTGTGACGTGCGTGTGTGTGGTTGGTAGTATATAGAAATTGCTTTACTACATCTTTATGATGATGGGTTATATGAGGCAGCTTAGACTTACATGTTGACGCCAGAAGAAAACATTCTCTTGCCAGAGAAATTTTTGTGCCCTTGCTAATGAAAATTTGCATTTCTGTATGAATACAGAGTTCCAAATATCTGGCCCTGAAGCACAGTGCACATGCACACACTCCTTAACTCTGTTTATGTATATTTGTATCATGGGGATCACTGCTTAAGGGATCATTTGGTTTCTTTATCTATTGGCCGATATATGGTATGCTGAACACAGATTCATACATATTTTGTACTTTTTTCATTGTACTATTATTTGTATGTTCCCTCTGTGTTCTTTATGGACCAATGATTGATTATTTTTTAATATCTTGCTACTGGTTCTTTGTTATTTTTCATCATTATTGTGTATTTTGTTTGTTGTTTAGTCAATTAGTTATTGATAGGTCAGGAAAATTTTTCATATTTTTTGTTTTATTAATTTACTTTTTTATGCAGATGAAGGTATTGTGTCATCACCTGTGAACAGTTTAGATTTGGACAGAGATTCACCATTGGGTGGAGCTCTTGATGATGAAGAAGATGGAGGTCCACCTAGCATAGAGACACAACCCCCAGACCATGTTGATGATTTGGAGGTGTCTGGCATAACTTCCACATGGATAAGGTTTGTTTTAATGTACAGGCATATTATTCATGTAATTGTTCAATTTAATGTTCAGTATGATTTTATGTCCATAAAGAATAGGTTGCTTTCTACTTTTAGCCCATTAAGTATTATGGATGTCCCAGTATGTCCATAAATACTCATCATCCATGTTGACATATTTCTTAGCATGAGAAATCTGGAAAATTTTGTTAACTTTACCTTTCCCACAAAAGGGGAAAAAAAAGATTTGGAGTAGTTGCATAACTTCTGTTACAGTGTTCAATATGCATAGTTACACCCATAATATTTTCCTTTTTGACTCTAGTTTCAGAAAAGATTGGGCAGGTTTTACTCATGCTTAGAAAGCACCAGATGAGGTGGAATGGGATGCCTTAAACCAGCTCATAAGCAGGGTCCAGGGGAGGCATTGTATTCCATGGTGCTACTTTTGGTTCCAGACCCCTATATTTGTTAAGATTATCTTTTACACAAAAGGGAGAAGAGATGGGAGTCATTGCTTAACTTTTATTGTAGAGTTTTTATTTTCTTTACAAGCATACCTTTCTCCTATGTGTTGACCTAGAATGGGTAGTTTCCTTCACTTCCATGTTATTTTTTGATTTCAGTTTTATCCCAGTTCATGACCAGGGTCTGGGAGAGACATCTTGGGCCTTGGTGCTACTTATGATTCCAGGACTTCCTATTTTCTCCTCACTTTAACACCCCCTACTCCCCCATATCCAATTATTTTCTTCGTAATTAGATTTTCTAGTCAGTTGTCCTTGTTTTTATTCTTTGTATATTTTCATGTGCTAAATTTTTGCTAAACTACCTGGTCTACAACAGTATATGAAAAACACAAGCTTGTGACATATTTTTCTCGACTTGGCATGATTGTTGTTGATGTATTCAAGCAGAGAAAAAGAATGCTTTCTGGAAATATTTAAGTTCTTGAAATTTAGGTGCTTAGAAGAATTTAAAGACTTAAGGAATGTTATTGTCCCTTCCTGTAGAGTTCACAAAATCTGATTTATCATGGTAAAATTTAGATGTGGTTAACCTTGATATGAAAACAAGAAATATAAGGTATATATAGCCAGCTGTATTATGATACACCTATATGGATTGTATTAGCGTGATTGATGAATTTCCTTTTTAGCATTACTATAATAATAACCTAGAATAATATAAGTAGATGATTTTTTTTTCATATTGATTGCTGTTTCCTGAGTTTGTGAAGTAGTGCAAAAGAAACTTATGTACTTTATTTTATATTTTTTTTAAACAGCGCTGAGTGTATTGGTGTTTTCTTAAAATGAGTACATGATAATATCACTGTTTTTCATACTTGTTCACCATTTCCTGTGTTAGTAAGGTAGTGTCAGGAACAGATTGAGTAATGGCTTCATATGCTCACAGCCTCTCTCTAGCTGTCATATGTAATGAACTGAAACCTCAGCCAAGTTATCTACAAACAATCCCCATTGACCTTTCCTAGGTTTCCCCATAGTGCCTGTTAAGTCCAGGTTCTGTCCGTTGACAGAACATTGCCCTAGTATACCACTTTGCTCCAGTTTATTCTATTCCTTCATGCTTTATACCCTCATGCATGTTGAAACCCTTAGCACTTAGAACGTTTTTCACTCTGTCCTTCCATATCCAATTTGGTCCTCCCCCTTTTCCTTGACCTCTCCACTTTTTTGTTTTTGATTTATGATTACTTCAGGGCCAATTTCTATGAAAATGTCCTGGTGTTACTGAAGACACTCCTGACTTAAATACCCTTTTTGTCAACCTCTCCTATTCATTCTCTCCAATTCTCCAAACCATCTCAGCACACCTTCAGCTTTTACTAGCTGAATGTAAAAGTTTAAGATAGCTTTAGGAAAAAGGGAAATGACATAAATGAGAAAAGGGTGGGGAAGAGGTTGAATGTTTTAGGTGCACTGAGGAGAGTTTGGAAAAAGAGGTTATTGCATCAAAGAGCAAAGGTTGGTATGTTTGATTGTATAGTAGTCCCAATTGTGCTGCATGGATGTAACATGGGCTGTAAAATGCAAAAGTATGGAATAGTGAATTGGAGTGATGTGGCATACAAGGGACAACTTGAATCGGGACGTATGAAGCAGCTGGGGAAAATGTGGAATGGGTTGTGGGGCCTGGTTATGGATAGGAAGCTGTGGTTTTGGTGCATTATATATGACAACTAGAGAGGGGATGTGTGTAAATGAAACTTTTCTTCCTCTTTTTCTGGCACCACCTCACTAGTGCAGAAATCAGGGAACAAGTGTTAAAAAAGAAATGGAAGAAGGGTAGATGCATTGTAGATTAATTATTTAAGGAAAGTGTGTGGTGTGAGAAAGGTTGATTGTGTAAAGATTGACAGGGTAAGAGAGAGAGAGATGTGGTAGTAAGCAGAGTATGTTTGAGAGAGCTGAACTTGGAGTGCTGAAACCATTTGGATGTATGGAGAGGATGAGTGAGAAGAGACTTAAGTAAGTAGGTATATGCATCAGAAGAGGAAGGAACAAGAAGCCAAGGATGAGATGGGAAAATGGAGTGAAAGATTCTTTGAGTTCTTAGGTCCAATACATGATGGAGGTGTGAAGCATGTGTGGGTTAGAGTGAATTGGAGAAAAGTGATATACATGGGAGACAAGCTGTCAGTACGCGGAACCAGATTATATGAAGCACTCAGGGGAAACCATGGAAAGGTATGTAAGGCTTGGCTGTGGATAGAGGGGTCTGGTTTTGGTGCATTATACATTACAGCTAAAGGAAAGATATTAGCAAATGAGTCCATTTTTTATTTGTTCCTTGTGCTACATTGCCGATGTGGGTAATGGTGAACAAGCATGAGAATATTTATTAATATTATAAATGAATAATAATTGTGATCATGATTCCATTATTGATGTAATGCTTTATTTCCTATGCTTTGCCAAAAGTTACACTGATTGTTTCTCATTACTTTGCTAATTATCAAAGTTAATGTTGATTTTGTATCCGTTGTGTGATATTTTGATAATGTTGATTTTGTATCTTGTGTAATATATATTTTAATTTTTGTAGTCTATCTTATGAATTAAGTGTAGGTTGTACATATCTATACAATTTTTCAGTTTTATGTTAAGAATATTTCATAATACTGTTTGATAGCTCTGGTGGCAGTCACTATGGTAACTCCCATCCTGGACTGGGCTACTCCATACTCAACACTGAGCAGCCTGACACCGCTGACTCCACTGGGCTAAGTGGTGAAATGCCGGGACTAGAGCCAGGTGATTTCGGAGTTGGTTCTGTATATGGCCCCCATCTACCAGGAACTTTGAATAGCCCAGTTCGTGAATCAGGACCTTTGTCATATGGAGATGTTAAAGGTATTCAATTCAGCTTTCTTTCTGTGCATTCTTATTTTGAAATACCTCAACTTTGCAAAATGAAAGATACATTGTAAAGGACTTTCATAGGTGCAATATCATTCATTTACTTGTTTTGCTGATTTCTTGATATACTGATGCACACAACAGAGCTGCCAACCATTATGTTTTTGCTGTAATTATTAGATTTTTTTTTTAAGATAAGTACTGCAGTACAATTTTTCATTGTAAAATATTTTTTTTTTTAAATTCTGGTCCTGTTTATGTATTGTGTATGTAATGTATGGGAAGTTCACAAGGGTGCACTATTCAATATATAGTTTATACTCTTATCACACACGCAGGTACTAATGCAGTGCACAAAATAGCATTCGGACCAGTCAATTTCCAACCATTTCACAGAAATGACTGCATAGATTGTTGCACGGTCAGTCATACTATCAGATCATATCCTTATCTTGTGTATCTTGCCTCGACCATTACTTAATGGGGATAAAATGAATGACTAAACTAAGTGGACAGACATACATTAGGACCTGTGTTAACTTAGTTCAAGGACCAAAAATGAAACACTGACTAGATCCTTTGTTGGTTTTAAAGTGAACATTTGTGGACTATCTCCTTGCAAATAAATGAATGGAGATAACAGCTTAAGCACTGGATATCACAGTTTCCTGTATTGAAAGTGCAGCCTGTATTGTGCGTGGTCGTAAGGTTCATATTGCAAAAATCCCCCCCTTTTTTTTTCTTAAGGTTGGCAGCTTTGACACAGTGAATTTTTGGGGAGCCTGAATTTACTTCCCCACATGTTTCTCACCCGAACATAGATATGCATATTATGAATGTGATGACATGCAGTTCTGTTTTTCACACAGTCTTTGCCTTGTTTTTAAAGCTTTTGAGAGGCTGCTGTCACATGCCACTTACTAATAAAAATATATCGGAATTTTTTTTAGATTATGACAGTTCCGGAACATATTTCTCAGATGTTGAAGATGCTCATTTTGTTATATTCATACAATATTGTTTTTGTTACATAATCTTGTGATGGTAGATTTTTCCATCCCACTTGTATGTTTATAACTTCAGATGAAAATGCTGTTGGTGGCATTTGTGGCCTTCGGAATTTGGGTAACACTTGCTTCATGGCTGCAGGAATCCAGTGCCTGGTAAACACACCACCTATTGCTCAGGTATGTCATTTCACTGTCTTCATTTATGTTTTTGTCTTTTTTGTATACGGAAAAGGATATTTTATATCAACATACATACATAAGCCATGGTCTAGGGGCATTTGTGCATGATAGCTGGAAGATAGATTTTTGCAAAGAAGGCCATTCACATGTGTCTGTCTCTACATATTTAAGGCAGGGTGTCTGTTTCTACATATTTAAGGCAGGGTGTCTGTTTCTACATATTTAAGGCAGGATAGACCCCCTTTTATAGGTTTACTGAAGCTTTAGGGCTATAGTTCAGGAAGGAGCAAGAAATGTTGGACTCCTGTGGAGTGAGAAGTTTCTTAGTTTCTCGGTGAGACTGTACTTCTTTTTGTCCATTGATGATGATACATCTCTGGTGAAGGTGACTTTTCACACTGAGTATAACTTCTTACCAGAGTCAGGCAGCATCAAGCACTACAAAGTCGTCACTAACTCTCCCTATACCTAGGCGAGTTTTACTGGTGGTATACCTCTGTAGTCATTGGCTACATACTTTGTTGAATTCAAGGAATACATTGACAATGCTCTTAGCAGAATAATGAGTGGTATGATATTTACAACTTTTATAACAAGACAAAGAAATTTAATGATGGAAATGTTTAATGTTTATATAAGAAGTAGAACTGAATACTGCAATGTTTTATAGTCGAAAGTTATAAAAGTAAAATAAGTTAGAGATAATTCAGAAACATATTACAAGTAAGATAAGTCAGTATTTGCATAGAAAGAAATATGGTAATATATGCCTGGCAGCAAATAGAGGGTATAGATAATGCTAACATTGTGAATCTGAATGCGCCTCATCCTGTAAGATACAAAATCATCAGATCAAAGATGACACCTTGAAATATAGTAGAAAGGCACCGATTGAAAACATATGATTGCTCAGCAAGGAAGCTAGAATGCTTGATTAATGCAATACCAGAACATAGAAATTTACATGGAGGTCCGGACTAGACTCATGATTGAAGATATTGCAAGATCAGCCTAGGATATGCATTTAAGCTAAGGTAGTAGCCATAAAACACACCATTGTATAACAGGCAAGATATGTGGTGAGTGGAGGAGTCGTTGTCGGTGGAAACAACAACATACAAGAAACAAATGATTTTTCATTTCAGGTGTACCCTCAAGCAGATGGGGTCTGGTTAACAAAAATGTATATCTGACCCAGATAGTAGCACATCTGTGAAGCTGCAAGAAGCCCATATAAAAGGTGTCCTGGAGTTATATGATTAAGTTGTAGAGATATTACATGTATATGTATATGTTTGTAATTTATATGTATTTGTAATGTTTTTATCTAACTTTATTTCAGTACTTCTTCAGCCACCACCACAACAATGTAGATACAAAGGACTCTCTAGCTGGTCAGTTTTCTCAGCTAACTCATAAAATTTGGTGTGGAAAGTATTCATCATTAAGGCCAGCAGATTTTAAAGATGCATTTGGACAACAGTGGAGAGATTTTCGGGATTATAGACAGGTGAGATATTTATTACTTTGGATGAAATTGTTCAGAGAAGGAAAAATGGCAGTTTCTGTGATCATTGGCTCCAGCTATATTACTCCTTGAACAGGCACTTAGATTTCATGATGCATCCGAAAAATGCCATAAGTCCCATTTTGGATTTTTCTGTATTTGTCATTGCTCAGATCATTCATAAACATATGTTCATGACATAGATATTATTCTCTCTTCGGGATGTCGGAGTTATAATTAAGATTGTATTATTTTGATTTTGATACTATTAGCAGTAGCATTAATTGATTGATTTTTTTTCAGCATGACTGTCAAGAGTTTGTCACACTTCTTCTTGAAACTTTGCGTAAGCAAATGTGTCTAACTGATGATGGAGGGGGAGGCATAAATCTGGATGATATGAAGAATCAGAAGTCAAATCATTCTACCTCCAATAACATTGGAATGGCTAGCAGCAGTAGCAGCAGCAGTAGTAGTAGCAGCAGCAGCAGTAGCAGCAGCAGCAGAAGTAGTAACAGTAGTAGCAACAGACCAAGTTGCAGCAGAGGCAGCCATTCATATTCTTCACCATCTTCCCCACAGTCACCTCATTGTCCTACTTCTCCACAGTCACCTCACTGTCCAAACTCTCCACAGTCACTTCATTTACTCAAGCAACCTTTAGAACTTCGCAGCGATTCACATGAGGTAAATTTGGACGTTGTAATTGTTTTGTTAGGAAATGTATGTGTCTCCCAGTTAACAAATGTCTTTCTTGGAAAATTTTAATGAAATTTACTTCTTTTGGCCTCACAGAATATGGGAGATTGATGGTAGGAATGAAAGAGAAAATGTACGACAAGATTAGTTTTGTATATTTCTATGAATTAATTGAGAGAATTTGTATGCTCTTTATACCCCTTGTGAATAGATACAGAACTGAACCAGACATGTATATATTTCTTCAAACTTGTTTGCTGTTTCCCACTAGCAAGGTAGCACCAGGAACAGATGAAATATGCTCTCATTTGCCCACATGCACTCCAGTACCCCAATCTACAGCAAGCCCAGCAGACCTTTCCTTGGTTCCATCATTTCCCTTGACTGCCTTATGTGCTTAGTTTAGCCCTTTGACGACACATAGCTCCAACTCACTCTGTTCCCTGAATGTTGCACTACCTTCTGCATGTTTGGCTTTGATAACTTAAATACATCTTTCACTCCATCCAGTCACTGTCTCCTCAGTTTTCCATTCTCTTTGTTCCCTCCACTTCTTACATGTATATCCTCTTAGTTTTGTACTCTTCCTCTTCATATGCCTAGACCATTTTAACACACCCTTTTCAACTCTAATACATGCTCATCTTAGTACCACTGCTTTTTATTACTCAACATTTCTTATTAAATCAACTCCCCTCACACCACCTGTTGTCCTCAGACATTTCATTTTCAGCATATCCAGTATCTTTTGTACTTTCTGATATAGAGTTCAGACCTTGCATCCATACAGCACCTTTTTGACAGCTGTACTGCACTCTATTGCATGTTCAACCCCCAATAACACAACTTTTTCCTCATCTGCCTTCCATCTTGTCCTTGGTCTCCTTCTCCATGTTCCTTCAACTTTAGATGTGTATATCCTCTTAGTCAGTCTCTTCTTCCTCATCCTCTACCTTTGTCTAAACCATTTCAATTTAACCAATTCAGTTATTTATTTATTTATATATCTTTTTTGATTACCCTAGGATGAATATCTGTGGAAGAGTCCTGGTGTTAACAAATACCGTTTATAAAGTTTCCTGCATTCCATGGCTTCACTACTTTCAGCCTCGGGAAAGTAGACCCCTTTGGAGAGAGAAGTTCTTTGATGAGACTGTATTTCCAGTGATATAGTCATGCTAGAGATAACTTTTTACTCATGATGTAACCTTGGGCAGGTGGAGTCCAGAACACTCCTTGTTCTAAAGTTGTATACACAGCTATGACTTGACAACTGCCCTTCAACCACTTTGTAAAATTTACCCAACCATACAGTCATGTGATACTACATTTCCTGGGATGTATGAATGACACTTTGCCATCTGTGTTCTGACATCACCTATTTCTGCAATGCTACAAGTGCAGATTCAACATATGGCAGGACCTGTCATGCCCAAGATGTAACTATAATTGTGGAGGCAGCTCTTTTTCCTTGACTTGCACTCCGCGGACTCTGGGAAATACATAGCAGCTTACAGAAGACCTGCCCATCTCCATGACCCTTGCATTTATCTCCCACACCACTCCATCCATGAATTTTTAACTGGCATGTTGAAATCATGCAACCTTGATAAAAACCTACCTTCACATGGCACCACTGACCCTCCTCCCTTCCTACTTGTGCACATGCATAACTCTCCTTACATTTTTCCTCCCACACCATATATTCTTAGCACCTTCCACAAAGCATCTGTCATCCCTGGCATGTGCTTTCTCCAAATCCATACAAATTCCTTTCTCTAAGTTATAAAAAAAATTTTTAAGCCAGTCACCACAATCCCATGCACAGATCTTATGGGGTATATTCTACAGACTTCTACCTCTTAATTTGACCATTAATTTTTTTCCATTGTTATTCAATAATGACACTGTGCAGGTAGTCTTCTAGTGCATAGGCACCCCACCTTGTACTATACATTTAGAATTCTCTCTTACCATCCAACAATTCTGATGCCTTTTTTTTTGAGAAGTGCAACTGCAAGACAACATATCATTGGTAGGGTAAGGAAATGGATTAGTTTTTAACCAATAGAAAATTTCAAGTGTTGGTCAGAAGAAGTGGACGTTTTATCAGGAGCAACACCAGGAACAGTATTAGCTTTAATATACAGTATTTTGTTGGAGATTGGGGAGAAAGAAAACTACTCACATATCTTCTGCATTTCGTAGGAGGCAACTAAGAGGGATAGAAACTGGTTTTTGGAAATCTTTCCCACTTGTATTATTTTCTAAAAGAAGGAACAGAGAAGGAAGTCAGTGAGGATCTTTTATCCACTATGGCACAGTCATTTGGTCTGGATGCTATCTTTCTCACGCAGGAAATAGTGAACATATATAAAAAATATTACAGTATTTGTGACATTGATTTCAGACATAGATTGGGAAGTAAAGTGTAATTATGATTAGGTAATCTCCTGATGATATGAGAGTAAGTAAAGTGATTAGAAGACAAAGATAAACTGCAGAAAGAATGTAACCAAATTCATAAATGGGCAGGCCCAGGAAGAACTGGGAGTGTGTCTTGTACCATAGAGTGGACGTGACATTAGATGGAATTGTGTGTTGTGTTAAAGTGAGTTTAGTGTGGACGAGGGGGCTAAGGTCTGGATACACTAAGGAGCTTGTGGAAGGAGAGGTAAGCATCTGTAAGGGCAGAAATGGGTATATTTAGGTATGTGTGAGGCTATAATAGTACTAACAGGGTTGTATGAATGTTATTCTTAGGCCCGGACTGTGAAGGAAAGGAAGAAGGTTGATATATTGGAAATTACATGTGTAGGGCCTATGTTCGGTAAAGGATGAGGTAATCATGAGGATTGACAGTGTTCAATAGAGTTTTGGTAGGAAGTGCTGCCTCTTTTGAGAAAGTTTACCTGGGTGCACTGAAATGGTTTGGGTGTAGGAAGAGGTTGAGTGAAGAAACCCTGACTCTAGAGAATCTTTCAGAATTGGAGGGAGCAAGGGTAGGAGGAGACTCTAAATATGGGAAGATGGAGTTAAGAATGCTTTGGGTCATTAGGGGCAGAACATGTCGGTTGGTGATAGGCATTCATGGTATGGAATGAAATTGATCCATGTGGTATATGGGGGGATAGCATGATAGTAATGGTCTGAACCAAGGTGAAAGAAGTGAACCATGATAAACCACTGACTAGTCTAAGGAACTTTGCTGTGCATTGTTCATTATAACTGACAGCTAGTGGTTGTATGAGGCCATTGTTAGTTTGTTCTTGAGCTGACGTCATTACAACAGGAAAGGTAATTAGGTATAAAGAATTGAATGTAAAGCATCTTCCAGAATTTACCCACACCACAATAATTATTCTTACATTTCAGGAAACAGTTGGTTTAGATAGTGGTGCTGCTTCTCCAAAGAGTAGTGTCTCGAGCAGTTCTGTAGATGCACATCTTATCAACCTTAGATTGCAGCCTATACCTGAAGAAGTCCGTGCCCTTATTCCCAACCGTATGAATGCCTCCTGTGATGATCTATCTCTTGCTGGTACCACAAGGTAATTTTGTATGATAGTGGCATGGTTAGATGTCTGATGAGTTGCCAGTTATGTGGGTACAAATTGAAATTTTCTTGTGCATCATTGTTATTGTTTAAGGCAGTAGATTTTCTGTTTTAAGTCACTTTTGGAAGTACCTCTCTGTAAATATAGAATTGTTCTTTTTGATGGATCCTTTTCATTGCCAAAATTTACTTTATTGCTGAGCCTGTCTATCTACATCTCTGACTCTCATTTGCTCCGGAAACTCCCTCAAGTGGGTGGTCACACCAGAAGTCTCCATATTAGTTGCACCTTCTCAGTGTGAAGAATATCCTCAAAAGATACATCTCGTTTCATTGAAAGATTACTTAGGAGTCAATCCTTCATGAGACCACAGAATGGCTATATAGGCATTCCAAATCACCTGGAAGAATCCTGTAGAAAATGTCTTCGAAATGAAATGAGACAGCTAGTGGGTGCTCATAGTTGAACTTATTTCTTTGCAACTAGTAGTTAGTCTCCAAATTAGGAGGCCACAACCACTAAACACATGCTAAGGGGCACTGTTGAATGCCTCACCTAAGTATAGAAAGCATAACCAGCAAATTAGTTTTGTGTGTATTTATGATGATGTAATGGCTTTCCTCAAACTTTAAGGAATCTCAAACTGTTAACAAGAGGCTTTGATGAATTGATGGACAGTATTGTACTTGTACACTTTGGTTTGTTTGGAAATTCATATTGATTCATCCCAGCAATCTTAAATTGGCCTCAGTGAGTAAATAGAAAAGCTTTGTCATTGCATTTCAGCACACTTCAATTTGTAATGTTCAAAATTTTTGAAATTTCTTGTTTTCTGTGGTACTGTCTTTCATTGTTTTATTGGCAAACTTTGCCAAGATGATTAGTGAAGTATCTACATTGCACTCCATACATCTGTCTTTGTTGTTCGTATCTGTATTGGGTCACTTGACCAGCAACAGTTTAAAACAAAGAGAATTGACCTAAATGCATCAGTATGATTTTAGGTCTGTGTAACATTTATGATAAGGAATACATGCTTATGAATATTAATGTAAAAAGTTACATGATTTAGATCAAACTGTCACAGATTGCTTTTATAAGTAACATATCTCTGCTATGATTCAGATTGCCACTTATTGTTTAGAAAGAATTCTGAACATACAGAACCTGGAGTGGGTAAGGGGACAACATTCAGGTTTTCATCAGACCTGTTGAACACAGCCCCTGATATCAAATGAAACGGCTATTAGTTCATAAGTCTACTACCGTAAGGATGATTCAGTTCACAACTTCATTGCTAGGTAACTATCCAAAAAGTGGATGGTAATATTAAAGTATTTTTATACACCAGTTATTATGAAACTTAAGTAATTATAAGGTAATTTTTTCCAGTTATAATAATACTGACAATGACTAAGATAACTTTTTTTCAACCAGTTGTCACGATGCTGAGAGTGTAACGTCAGACGTATCTGATCCAGCAGAAGTAGGTGGTAGCATCAGTATACGACGTTACAATCAGCTGGGAGGAGGAAGTGACATGTGTGATAGTTCAGACTGTGATATAAGCACCACTCACAATTTGGTGCCTACCAGTTGTCTCCATACATTACACTGTGATAGCTCATCTAGCCTCGAAAAGAATCAGCTGATTGATTCTCTTAGGCAGGAAAAAAATCAACGCTTGATGGCCAATAGACCAGAAAAAACTGAGCCTAGTGATATGGCATTTCCTTGCAGTTCAGTTTCTCATTCATCTCTGGTCAAACTAGAGGATATTATGAAAGAGACAAAAACTTCTAATGTTAATGTTTTAGTTAAAGATAACCCAGCAAATAATGAACTCCTATTTGATTCTGAAAAGTATGCAAGATATGATAAATCGAGGTTAAAAAATAGTGTGGATAACTTGAGTAAATCTGGAATTAAACGTGTTAAAGAAGTAAATTTGCTACATGACAAAAGAGGATGTCAACCAATGGTTATTGGGGGAGAATCTGATGGTGAGGAGATGGATGAAAGGGATGAGATAGCGATAAATAAACGCATGCGTCTGGATGAGAAAAATATTCAGTACGAATTAGAAAAATATCAGGTTGCAACTGCAGAACGTATTGTGGATAGTTCTACATCTACCTCCGGAAGTGAATTACGTGTAGCTCCAGCTCCTTCAGTTACATCTCAAGAACAGCGTCAAGCAGACTTAACCTGGCAGTCTTTTGTTGGTGAAGCCAAGAGTGCTGTTGTTGACACCTTTTATGGACAGTTTAAGAGCTCGGTATGTTTTGGTGGAATTTTCCACAATTCACTTCCTGTGAAAATTCTTTCGTTGCCATCTTCTAATTATGCAGATTTTCATGAATTTTAGAATTCTAACTGTATAATTCAAATTGGTAGCCAAATATATATGTACAGTGTGTAGTTATTAATTTCAGTAATATTAATCTAATATTTTTGCACAGCTTGTGTGCTCAGTTTGTGGACACACATCAATCAAGTATGACCCATTTGGAACTCTTTCTGTGCCTCTTCCATATGCCAATCAGATTCAGATACGTGAGTATTATTTCAGTCTGTTAACCTTTGTTCATTTGGCAGCAGCCAAACTTATCTTTTTTCATCACCCTGATTAACTAATTGGCTTCTCCTTTATGTGTGTCAAAGTAATATGGTATTCTTTTGATGTGAAATAGTAATAATATTGATGATCATTACTTTGTAATATATCTTTCTATTTTCTTTGTGAAAAAAAGTCCCTTTCTACCAACTTGAACACTATGCATGTTGATTTGAGGTGCTACTTTCAGTGCATACACGCATCTTTCTTGTTAATAGTCTCTTCCTTTTTTTCTTTTATCTTTCGTCATATCTCACTCAGATATACTCTGCGTGTTGAGGGTTTTTAGCATGACCATTCTTTCATCATTCATACCAAGTTAATTTTTAATGCTGTTAAAAGGAGATATTCCTTGTCACTTGATCCTTTACTGTTCCATCTTCCCATTGTTTTCTAGTTTTTTCCAAATGCTGAAGGTGTATTTTACTCCCTATAGCGATGGAGTATTTGTCATACTGGTTTACTTAAAACATAATTTACTGTTTAGGGTACTACAGTGTATGTAGATTCCCCTTTCGAATACTGTTCTGTCACAGATACCTACTTCCCATATTCTTCTTCTTATTCATAGTCTTCTTCAGTACCTGTTTTTTTTCTCACAATGTACATACTTTAAGCCCATTGATAGCAGCTACCCTAAGATATTTGATATAAGAAATATAGTTTATCTCCCGGATCAACGTTCTATGTGGCTTTCTTCCATAACTTTCTGTGAAATTATGTGGCACTTATTTGATTATAATACACACCTTTGTATTGCATGCAACTCATAATTTGTTTAATTTACTTCCAGCTGTGACATATGTTCCAAGTTGTGGTGGCGTTCCCACACGCTATCTCATTACTCTCTGCAAGGTGTCTTATGTGAGTGATCTCAAAGCTGCTCTCTGCAGGATGATTGGGTTAAATTCAGCGGAACACCTTGTAACAGCTGAGGTTTTTGACAACCACATCGCTCGCATTGTGGTAGGAACTAATTCTTTTAATCTAACAGAATAATAGGTAGCTCTTAGAAATTATTTTTGATTCATGCTCGAAAATTTTTCATGTCTGGAGTGCTTTTCAGAACCATCAAGGTAAAAGTTTTTAAGAAATTAAAGAAAATCTTAGAGCATTTTGGAGAGAAACTTAGCTTGTTAATGTAATTGAAGGAAATTATAAACACCTGCATCGAGATATTTAAGATATACTGCAATTGGTATTCAGAGTAAGCATTAGGAGGAGATAGGACTGTTGAGTGAATCAACTTCAGTGTGATGAAACGGTTGGAGTTGAATTTGTGTTGAAATGTTGCGAGGGGATTATGGTTTGGTTGGTGTGATGATTTCTTACAGACCATCAAAAATGGAAAATGTTAGGGCTTTAGTCCCTCCATTGTCTATGTAGGATGAATAAGTCACTTCATGGGGAGGAGAGGGTGTTTCACTTTCATGGCTGGAATAAGATGGTAAAAGAAATTATTAAGTTTAAGAAAGGAATAGTGGAAGTTAAGAGACAAATGTTTACCTAGATGACATCCTGATTTGGAGATTTAAGGTCCATGAGATCTTCATTAGGTATATTATATAAGAATAAGCACAAACTTGTCCTATGAAACAGAAATGTAGATGTTGATTATTTGATATATGAAAATTAGTGGAAAAATCATTGAACAGTTGGTTGTTGGTCAGTTTACGAAAGTGATGGAGAAAGATAACTAAATGTTGGTGAAATCAACTGTTAAAAAGATGCAGGTCCACAGGTAGATTGAGGTTCATAGGAGAAGCCAATTATGCTGCTTTCTGAGTCTTTGCAGATACTGGAAGCAGCGCAAGACAGAACCCTAGAGATTCTCTTTGTCATATGACCTCAGGTCATATTCAGATTGAATTCTATTCAAATTGGATTGATGAGTATGATAGTCAGAGATTTATATGATATATGAAAAGTAAAAGAAAAAGTGTGAAGAGATGAGGAAAAAATATGATAGTTGCATGGTTCATGTTGAAGTAACATATTAAGACTAGCCACCTTGTTTTGATACAAAGTAAAACCAGCACTGTGACAGCATTGAAGATGCCTCAATCATGGATTGAGTCTGCTGGAACCAAATATACATTCTCCCTGTAAATCTTCTGGTGTGTTTTTCCCAGCTAATTGGTTTTCAGGATTTCATGACTTCTGTAATTCATTGTGTGAGAGACTGTTATGGTGCCAAACACTTTTTCAGCTTGAGGTTAGGAACCCATTGTTGAAGTGTTGGGTTATGGAATTACACATATGGATTTTCCCAAGTACTTTTATATTCTGAAATTTGGAGAATATGTGACAAAGGTCCATCTTCATAGTGTCTCTATTTCTACTCAGAGGCAGTGTCTCCTTTCTAGAATTTTTTTCACTTGTGTTTTAAAGATTCATATCTTTTTTTGTCTGCTCCTGACACTGCCTTGCTGGAGGGGGTGGGTGATGCTATTTCATGTGTGGTGGGGTGACGACAGGAATGCATGAAGGCAGCAAGTATGGATATGTACATCTGTATATATGTATATGTGCGTGTGTGGGTGTTTATGTGTATGTGGATGCCTCGGGCCATTCCTTGTTTGTTCCTTGCGCTACCTCACTGAAGCGGGAGACAGCGGTTAAGTATAATAAATGAAATAACTATCTTTATGAAATCTCAGAATGTTTCTGTTTAGGATTCTTTTTGGGCTCATTTTGGGATAAAAACAGCTAGTATTACTACTGCTTTTGCAAGGGTGTCCTTTGAGGAAACTTTTCATTGCCACTGACTTGGGATAAGCTTCTTAGGTCATTCTTGAGAAGACCTTCCCATTGCAACCTAGTGGAAGCTGACAGAAGTTCTGGACATGTAACAGTTAGAGAAGTTTTGTGGCACTACCATCTCATCATCAACTTCAGAAACTATAGATTTTAATGGCCCTTGGTATTGGAAAAAGAGGAAGCAGGACCCAAAATGTCCAGACTTAGGAACCTCATTTTTGATGACTTGTCATTTGTTAAGATTACTTTAACTCCCAGTTTCTGGCATACATTGAAACAAGTGAGTTTCAAAGTACTCCAGTTTTGATTGTTTCTTGAAAGACTTTTCGTGAGGAATATCATGCCTTATATTTTCCTGGCACTACCTCTCTGAAGCAGGGGATAACAGTGCCGTTTCCTGTGGGAAGGGATAGCGCCAGGAATGGATGAAGGCAAGCAAGGATGACTATGTACATGTGGATATATGTATATGTCTGTGTATGTTTATGTATATTTGTATATGGTGATATGTATATGGGTGTTTATGTATTTATATGTGTATTAAGTGGATTGGCCATTCTTTGTCTGTTTCCTGGTGCTACCTCGCTGATACAGGAAACAGCAATTAATAGTGATAATGATAATAATAGCAATAATGGTTTGGTCACATGGAGAGAATGAGTGAGGAAAGATTGACAAAGAGGATATATGTGTCAGAGGTGGATGGAGTGAGGAGAAGTGGGAGACCAAATTGGAGGTGGAAAGATGGAGTGAAAAAGAATTTGAGTGATCGGGGCCTGAACATGCAGGAGGGTGAAAGGCGTGCAAGGAATAGAGTGAATTGGAACGATGTGGTATACCGGTTCGATGTGCTGTCAATGGATTGAACTAGGGCATGTGAAGCATCTGGGGTAAACCATGGAAAGTTTTGTGGGGCCTGCATGTGGAAAGGGAGCTGTGGTTTCAGTGCATTATACATGACAGCTAGAGACTGAGTGTGAACGAATGTGGCCTTTGTTGTCTTTTCCTAGCGCTACCTCACGCACATGCAGGGGGAGGTGGTTGTCATTTCATGAGTGGTGGGGTGGCGACGGGAATGAATAAGGGCAGACAGTATGATTTATGTACATGTGTATATATGTATATGTCTGTGTGTGTATATATATATGTATACGTTGAGGTGTATAGGTATGTATATGTGCTGTGTGTGGATGTGTATGTATATACATGTGTATGTGGGTGGGTTTGGCCATTCTTTCATCTGTTTCCTTGCGCTACCTTGCTAACGCGGGAGACAGCGACAAAGTATAATAGATATAAATGTAATGATAATAATGCTAATAATAATAATAATGCTAATAATTCAGTGGTGGCAAATGGAACCATATTGGAAGCACAGAATGCTCTTTCAGGAGCACCATAAGGATTGTAGTAGTCTTAATACTTTTTGTGATAATGATCTCAGATATAGATAAGAAAGTGAAGGAATTATAGTCAGGTGACTTCATTGATGATACAAATAAGGCGAGTAAGTGAATATGACAACAGAATCAGAAGTAGACAAAAAAAGCTACAAAATGATGTGAACATGATCTATAAATGGGTAGAAGAAAACTCAGTGAAATTTGAAGTATTTTGAACAACTGAATCATGGAAAAAGTAACAATTTATCAGTGTCTCTATGCATAGGCCTAACAGGGAAATATGACGAGTGAAGAAATTGCCAAGGATTTAGGAGTTATCATAGGTAAGACTATAATTCAAGAGGTACATCTGTGAAATAGTTTTGTCAAGCCGGATAATAAGCAATATGTTAATGAGAATTTCATGGATAAAACCTGATGTGTGACAGCCTTATTTTAAACAGTAATCATTATAGTTTATATTGCAAGAGGTCACAGTGATGCATGTGATTTAGTACTGTTTATGCAAAAGACCATGGGAAAATGAAACACGATAAGTTCCCAAGTGCACTTTCATGTAGTGATCACATTGTCTGGGGAGATACAAGAATGAGATAGAAGACATAGAACAATCAGTTGATGTACAAGGAAGAGATGCATCTGATGCCTATTCCCTTCAGGAACGGGAATGGCCATGGCAAAAGAGTCTCAGTAACCCGTGAACTGTATTGTTGCTTCTTATCCTTGAGTGCCTCACTTTAACAGGCCACATGGGGCAAGAGCAACTGTTGCACTGTGTTTCTAGAGGCTCCTACCTATTGATCCACCTACTACTCCTACATAATGCATCCTCATAATGTTCCTACCAACTACTTGTACTTGCTATTTCTACCTGTTGCTCTTGTCTGATGTTCCTTTCAGCCAGGAAAATTTCTTTCTGGATGAAAAGAAATTTTTTTTTATTCAAGTTGGCCTTTCTGAGGGACCTTTTTCTGGAGGAGTTGACAAATGAGATCTTTAATTTTCTTGAAACAGTTTTGTTAAAAGGTACCTTACACTACATGTAGATCCACTTTGCCTCTACGGTTTGCCACCCTGGAGGCAGAAGGTCAGTAATGTGCTTTATGATAACCTTTAAAGAAACTGTTCTTGCTACAGTGTTCTTGGTTGAAAATTTTCTTCCTCTTCCATACTGATATGATCTTAAAACTCATGGAACAAAACAACCACTGTGAGATATGGGTTTTGAGAAATGAAAAACTTTTTCTCTTGGGGGCAGTGTCCTATGAGCAAATACTCAGGTTGCTGTGATCTGTCTTACCTTTCAGTCTTTTTTGAAAATATTTTTTCAACCAGTGGTAACCACCATTAGCGTGATGTCCACTTCCTGAGAATAATAAGGCGATCAGTATGACAATCAGCATGATGATGGTATCATTGTTGAGTGGTGGTTACTGATTGGCAGGAGGGTAGACCAGCCAAAGCTGCAGCTGCTAAATGGGTGGTTAGGGAGCCGTGAGAGGCTTTTATCTCACCAGAAGGTAGGGGGTTAGAGTTTCTAAAACCTAGGGACCTTTAGGGATTCTTTCAAAGCTTTTGTGATACTGCCCTAAAGAGATACAGTTTTTCATTCATCAAAATTTACTTGATTCTTTGGTATGCATCGTTTATTTCTTTTTTTTAAGAAAAACAATCAGCACACACAAGAGCAGTGCCTAATATATTTGTTAAAAAGTCCCAGTGGTAACATTGCCTGATTGAAGCAGGTGTTTACTGTATGGGGAAAATGTCTTTAGAAATGAATTGCCCAAGCATTGAAGTTAATATATACACAAGAAAGTAGTAGATAAAATAGGAAATGGTAATGGAAATTGGATAAGAGAAGCAGTTTGAGATGAAATGGAAAATGACTGTATATGGAGAGATCTGAGTTGATGATTAGAATAAAGGCAGACCACCATGGGGCTGCAGTGTCAATGTGACCAATTGAAAGTACTCTTACAAAATATTCAACATGTTTATGCATACTGTGAGAAGCTAAGGTTTATGTATATATTACCTCTTTCATATGATTTTATATTTACAGGAGGATGGCTACATGACCAAATTCCTCAACTATAACCTACGTAGTATATATGCTTTCCATTTTACGCCTTCGCCACCCACAGTTGAAGAAGCTTCCCAGGTTACTACACCGTCTTCTTCAGTTGAGGTGAGGAGGTATTTTGTTCAGAGTGGTTTGGTAAGATTTTTATCTTAATATCTTTGTTTTGATACAGTAACTTCTTAAGCCCCTTTTTGTAATGCATTCATTGTATTTTAAACTAGGGCAAAGACATAATGGCACCATAGCAAGGTAACACTGTTGACTTCACAGAAATGGTAATATCAAAGTGAATTAGTGGGGTTGGGTTTTAGTAAGCATTTTTGGATTATGTGCTTATTGACAGGTGTGCCAAGGAGAGGTTATTTGATGTAAACTTTTTAAGAGAATTGGCAAACGAAATGTCTGCTCATTTTCTGATGGAGTCAGGTGTGAAAGTTTATGGCTGTTTTAGGAAGAGAGGGAATGTCATTGTGAAGTGAGTGATGAAGATGAGTTGGCTGGGAAATGAGGGCTATGTAGGCATACCAAGAAAGACTGAGTGAAGAATAGCATGGGCAAGAGTAAGATGGAAGTAGGAGAGTAGAAAAAGAGTTAAGGTGTTTAGGGAATCAGGATATACGTGTTCAGTTGAAGAGTGTGGAATGTGGATGTATGATCGAAGGTAGCTAGTTGTGGAATGTGGTGTCAGACTACTTGTGAAATTCAGAGAAATGGGCGATGTATAGACAGTATCTATAGTGAAGGAGTGTGATTAATGGGGGGGGGGGGAGAACAAAGAAAGCACCAGGATATCAGGATAGATGTGCAAGAGATAAATAGATGGCACGTAAGAGATAAGGTTAGAAAGTTTCTTTAAACTTTTGAGAAAATAAGAAAATGTTTTTTAGGGAGGTGAATTGTGAGAATTTGAGAATAAGTAGAAACGACAGTGAGGGGAATGGATGAGGAAATGATAATAGGCAAAGTAGAAATGAAATTGGGATAGTTAGCATTCTGAAGGACTCTTGAGTGTGTTGAATGATAATATGGTAGGTGTGGCATTTTTAGGACCAGAGAGCATACAGACTTAGAGGAGGTAGTGAGAGTCTTGTGGTAAATGAATCATGGTAGAGTGTTAATTGAGAGAATGGTAGGATGCACATCTGAATGGGGAAAAGAAGTGTGGATTTGGGAGAGATAGAGTATGTCTGAGAAATACGTGGATACATAAAGAGGGATAGGGTTGTGAGAGAAACCTTGCAGAAGTGTTATGAATATCTAGGGTTAGTGAAAAGTTACTAAATGCATTCGAGTTTTTATGGGAAGAGTATGGCATGTGTTTAAGTAGGAAAAGGGGAAGGTGAATGGTTCCTGGTTAAGGTTGGTCTTTGTCAGAGATACATGATGTCTCTATGGTTGTTTGATTTTATGGTTGGGCTGGTTGGGGATTTAAATACAAGAGAATTAAAGCAGTGGGTGGGTTGGTGGTATGCTGAGAGTGGGTGGCTAGGGATGGTGAATCATTTGCTATTTGTTGGTAGCATGTTTCTGAGAGAAACTGCAGAAGATGGGTACAGAGTTTAGGAGTATGTGAAGTGAGAAAGTCGAGGGTACGTGTGAACAGAAGTACCGCAATGAATTGCAACATTCTGTGGGGTAGAAGGGTGACCAGATAGTTTGATTGTTAAGTTTGAATCGGGATGTCCTGGAGGAAGTGTAGCAGTTGTTAATTTTGAATAAGGATGTTGATCAACTTTATATCCTTAGATCGTGCTGTCTTACATTTTATCAGCACCATCAGCCAAGCTAGTGGAAAGTATTCACAGGCCAACCTTGGTCAAGTGTGTAGGTTTGACTCGTGGTTGCGACACTCAGTTCACAGTCAACCAACCTGTTCTTCCTCCCTTAATGGTTGGTTGATAAAATGGGTACCTGTCTTAGGCTATGGTATATACATAGATATATTCCCTGCGTGTCGTAGAAGGCGACTAAAAGGGGGGGGAGCGGGTGGCTGGAAATCCTCCCCTCTCGTTTTTTTTAATTTTCCAAAAGAAGGAACAGAGAAGGGGGCCAGGTGAGGATATTCCCTCTAAGGCCCAGTCCTCTGTTCTTAACGCTACCTCGCTAATGCGGGAAATGGCGAATAGTATGAAAAGAAAAGAAAAAAAAAATTCGCACAAACAAGATGATCTTGATTAGAGCACTGTCTGTGCCATTTCAGCTATCATTAAAGAAGAAATTCTTTGCACACATTGCAGACCTCGTAAAGGAAGGGAACATGCTTAGACAAACCACTCACCTTCATTAGAGCTTATGGAAAAATTTCAGATTCTAAATGATACCATCATCAACTTAATCACTAAAGGGAAAACAGCAAACTAGCACACCTTTGTGACATGATGGAACACAAAACCAACAGCTACCAATTGTGGCAAACAATACAGAAAATCCACGCTTCCCATAACAACTTTGTTCACACGTGAAACTCTTCTAGCCCAGACCTGCAATGTTGCATTTCCTAAAGCACACACAAATATGCTAATGAAATGCTTTTCAAATATTGGGCACAAATCAACCACACCCCTTTACTGAAGTCATGAAAGATAGAAACAAAATCCAACCCAAAATACCTGCTCACCTATCCCTCACTCCCATTGATACTTACTGCTCATTTAAAACCTTAAACCCTTAAATGCTTCAGATATAGATATACACCATGGGAGTGACTCCTATAGACAAACAGCTGCATTGAGTTATGTGCCTGCAAGGGCTAGATGGTTTCTGAGTCGTCATTGCATGATGATTTTCTCCTCACAGTCCTTCACCCTCTCACTGTGATAGAGACAACACATACTCTTGAGTTTCTGTTTTCTTTGAAGGAAATTGAGTGGCTTTAGCTGAGTTAAAATGACCAGGCAGAAGATGATCCTGAATTACTTGATGATGACGACCTGTCAGCAGATCTGTGGGGAATGATTTTATGAACATTGACTCTTTCAGCATGGAAGGTTGACCAAGATGAAGCAAAAGGTGTTTCTAATTCAAGTGGAGTTGTTATTTCCATTGCCACCTGACTGTGATAATACTGTGTATGACTGGTGCAGATGGTAATTTTACAAGCTTTTGTAATTCGACTTTACCAGTTATAGGGACTCTATTGCCATGGCCACCCACTCGAGGGAGTTTCCAGAGGGAAAGGGCATCATAGATGTAGTAGATAGATAGATTTATAATTTTCATTTTACGAAGTACTTATCAGTGAATCACAGTGAGTATGATAAGAAAAGATTCATTATGTAGAATAGAACTATTAATTAAAAATCACTTTTCATGCATAGGTAGAATGAATGATAAAGTGTGCTGTGGCCACTTGACACTCAGGCTATACTCCTGTAGTTTGTAGCATGTTGTGCTGACACAACTACCAAAAATTCCGTGCATTAGAGTCTTAATTGTGGACTAAGTATACTTTTCAAGTGATGTTCCTTATTTTATTATGAATATCTTTTAAAGCTGGAAGGTTGAATACATTTTTTATATAACTTGACAAGTGTGAGATTCTCGTGGATGGAAAGGAAACCTGTATGAGGTTGCAGCAGACCCATACTGCATATTAGACTTCTGCATCAAATGCTTGGACTCAGTTGCAGTGCAAACACTTAAGAGATATCTTCAGGCACATGAACACAGCTCCAGTCAAATTGATTTTAAATTATTCAACATAAAGAACAAAACTAGAATGATTCTTATCGTGAAGTGTTACAAATTAGTGTGGGGATGTTGATGATATGTTGATTGGTGGACCATGTTCCCTGGAGTTCATGCATGGTAACAAGGTTGTTAGGGGTCAGACTTGTTGGGTCATTGGTTGGGTGTTTGCCTGAGGTTTACACACCTGGGAAAGTCTGATGGAGTTAGAGAGTGAGGTCATTTGGGGTGTGGTAGAGAATGATTGTAGAGTCTTAGCTTGCCCAGTATTTTGATGATTTATGAATGAATTATATTTTCCTTTGTACATGGCTTCCATTATCTGTAGATTTGTAGGGTTGTGGCAATGTTTTAGTATTATGCTATTTTCAGTAAGATTTTGACAAGTGAGATTCATGTTATATTGTTGGGAGCAGGGGGCTGGAAATCTTCCCCTCCAGTTTTTACTTTTCCAAAAGAAGAACAGAGAAAGGGGCCAAGTGAGGATTTTCCTTCAAAGGCTTGGTTCTCTGTTCTTGATGCTACCTTGCTAATGCAGGAAATGGCAAACATGTATGAAAAAATATACATACATGCACATATACATATACATATCAACATATACATATCAACATATACACATCAACATATGCACATATACATGCATATACCTAACATAAACACTTGAACATATGCATACATATACATAAACATACACAGACATACACTTATGTACACATGTTCATATTCTTACTTGCTTGCCTTCATTCATTCCTGGTGCCACTCTGCCCCACTGGAAACAGCATTGCTACCTTCTGCATCAGTGAGGTAGCACCAGAAAACAGACAAAAAGGCCACATTAGTTCATGCTTAGTCTTCAGCTGTTTTGTGCAATGCACCAAAACCACAGTTCCCTATCCACCTCCAGGTCCTACAGACCTTTCTATGGTTTACCCCAGACATTTCACATGCCCTGGTTCAGTCTATTGACAGCACGTTGACCTTGGTATACTACATTGTTCCAATTCACTCTGTTCCTTGCATACTTCTTACCCTCCTGCATGTTCAGGCCTTGATTTCTTAAAATCTTTTTCACTCCATCATTCCACCTCCAATTTGGTCTCCTGCTTCTCTTTGTTCCCTTGACCTCTAACGCATATATCTTTTATTTCATACTTTCCTCACTTATTCTCTCCATATGTTCAAATCACTTGAACACACCCTCTTCTGCTCTCTCAACCACACCCTTTTTATTACCACACCTCTCTTACCCTTTCATTGCTCACTTGATGAAACCACCTCACACCACATATTGTCCTCATACTTTTATTTCCAACACATCCTCCCTCCTCTATACAATCCTATCTGTAGTGAATGCCTCGCAACCATATAGTATTGTTGGAACTACTTTTCCTTCAAACATACCCATTTTCGCTCTTCAAAATAACGTTCTCTCTTTCCACACATTCTTCATCACTCCCAGAACCTTCGCCCCCTCCCCCACCCAGTATACATAAATACATATTTCATGTCTTTCTGCAGTTTCCCACATTAGAGATAGCATCAGGAGGAGATGAATAAGTCATTGAGGAAATCACCATTTGGCCCCACTCTAGCTTCCTCCTTTTGGAAAGTAGTAATACAAGGTGGATCATTTCCATTTTTCCCTCTCTCACTTCCATTAGTTGACATGGAGGAGTTTTGATTTACTATACTTGCTGGTATTTCCCACCTTTGCTATATAGAATAATTTTATGAATTTTTCAGACATTAGGAATTTCAAACAAATTTACAAAGATAATTCCAAGCAGCATGATTATCCTTTTGTCACATTGGGCCAGAGAGCCAGAGTTTTATCCTGTTGTGACATGTCCACCCATGCCTAAAGCCTACAGAGCTGTAGGGGCCAAATGTCTTTCTTCAGTCCTGGCCCAATTTCACTGTTGCACAACACTGTTGGGTTTTGTAGCCTTTTTAAATTTCCAGCAGTTTGTCTTGTTTGAAATACAGTGAGAATGGCATTGAAAGATAAGAATAATGTTAGTGCTGCAGGAAGAGAAAAATGTACTTTATGCCTGAATAACAAATTAAAGATATCAAAAACTGAAAAAGTGTATGAGATAATTCTGTTGTGGCAGAGTTTGGCTGTAGCAGAACAACTGGTAGTGACATCAAGCACACAAAACTTAAAAATAGGTTTATTTTGGAGAAGAAAGGGATCCCTGCCTGTAACTTCAGCAGTAGAAGATTTAATCTGGTACATAGGCAGGATAACTGAATAATGTTTAAATGGTATTTGTAATGTTTTTAGGGTTGAGTTGCAGTCAGCAGCTGAAAGGTTAACTACATATTTGGCTGTTCTATTTTTTATGGCAGACATTGGTTGGTTATATTGTTTCCTTATCTGGCACATGATAGTTAATCAAAAAGTGTTAGTAGTCCCGTATTGTTGATATTGCTAATGTAAAACCTTTCTGTAAGAGTGAAATCAGTGATTGCTTAATCCTTAAACCCTTAAATGCTGTGTAACTTACAGAAAGTTCATTGAACTAGGGAAAAATAAGCAGTCTTCAGATTTTTTCCCCACTTTTGAATGAGAGAAATACATGTAAAAGCAAAGAATATGTGAAGAAGATGAGACAAAACATCTTATGTGGCCATGGTATGATGGTGAAGTTAAAGCATTGATCTCCTGGGGAATGGTGGACAGTAATTGGAGGGTTTTTGAGGGTGTATATCGTTGACTTCTTTTTTCCCCCTATATGAAATGAAAGAAATACATGCCAGTGATACTAGTACATACAAAAAAGTGAGCTAACAAAATTTATATGGCTGTAATGTAATGCTGAATTTTATATGTATAGGAGAGGAAGAATACTTCCCATGTATTCCCTGCATGTCATGAAAGGCAACTAAAAGGGGAGGGAGCAGGGGGCTGGAAATCCTCCCCTCCAGTGTTTACTTTTCCAAGAGAAGGAACTAGGAAGGGGGCCAAGTGAGGATTTTCCCTCTAAGGCTCAGTCCTATGTTGTTAATGCTACCTCTCTAATGTGGGAAATGGCAAATGTGTAGGAAAAAAAAATTCCCAGGAAAATTGTGGAGGAAGAGTTTTAAAGGATGTGCTGCTTTCAAATATTCTGTGTTGTAATAAAATGACAACAATAAATCTGAAAGTAATGGACATGAATAAAAAAAGATGGCTAATATGTTTTATATAGTTGTAGTGTAATGCTGAAGTTGACTTGTAGATCCACCTGGAAAGCCATCGAAAAATGGCTGTGGAGAATGGGCTTCATATTTTAAGGCGTCACTTGAACTCCCACTTACACAGCCTCCATTGGGAAGAAACCATCAAGTGTTCATATTGGCATGCAGTTCAAAAAAGTCCATGAAGATCATTGCAACATATATGACTCCATGCATATACTAGATAAATACTTATGGTACCCCAGAGTGAATGGGGTGCATATGACCAGCACTCAGTGCGTAACTGTTTATCATGGTTAATAATTTATGATCTTTTTTTGTCATTTCTTTTTATATGCTTATGTTCATAAGTGATTGCACTAAAATATTATATGTAGCAAGTAGTATATCTTCTTCAAATATCACC
This sequence comes from Panulirus ornatus, assembly GCF_036320965.1. Lineage (NCBI taxonomy): Eukaryota > Metazoa > Arthropoda > Malacostraca > Decapoda > Palinuridae > Panulirus > Panulirus ornatus. The sequence continues at coordinate 3,186,421 of NC_092261.1, forward strand.
ATTACAGTGAGTTTATTGAGATGCAAACTACTACTACTACTATATATCATGTAGATATATATATATATATATATGGTAATTACCAATTTGACACTTTTTTGTTCTTGCATGTTTGGGAGAATGTGTGGAAGGAGAAAGTTGAGGGTAAATGTGAATAAAAGCAAGGTTATTAAGTTTATCAGTGAAGAGAGATTAGAAAATAGGAGTGTGAGTTTGAATAGAAAGAACCTGGAAGTGACATGTTTCAGTTACCTGGGAGAGGATATAGCAATGAATAGAACCATGTGAGCTGAAGTATGCCACAGGGTTCTGTGGTGAGTGGGCTGAGGCTGTAGGTGCATTAATAAGAGTGTGGAAGGAGAGGTCGCTGATTGTGAGGGCAAAGATGGGTATGATGGATGGTGTTGTATGGATGTGAAAAGTGGGTCGTAGATTAAAAATTTGGAATGGTTTATGTGTTGGAAATTATATTTTTGAGGACAATATGTGGTGTGAGGAAGGTCAATAAGTAAAAATTGGTGAGAGGTATGGTAATAAAACTGTTATGTATCAGAGAATTAAAGGGGGTGTATTGAAATGGCATACATAGAAGATTAGTGAGGAAAGGATGATGAAAAGAATCTACTTGTCAGAAGTGAAGGGAACAGGAAAAGGGAAAAACTGAGGAGGAAGTGATAGGATGGGGTGAAAAAGGCATTGAGTGTTCATGGCCTGAATATGCATGAGGGTGTGAGGCTTGCATGGGATTCAGAAAATTGGAGCAAATGCAGTATTGAGGGGGCAATATACTCTCATTGGGCAGGAACCAAGGAATATGAAGTGGTCTGTGGGAACCATGAAAAAGTTTGTGGCACCTGCTCATGGATATGGGGCCTGTAATTTTGTGTATTATGCACAACAGCTAGAGTGGATGTGGTGAATGTGGCCAGTCTTCATCTGTTTCCAGCACTACCTTGATACTATGGGAGATGTGAACATGTACAAAGAAATATGTTGTATCTTGTGTGCTTTTCTTTGTTAATGATTTCTCTGTCATTAGATACACCATATCTTAGACTTTTGCCAAAATCACCATTATGAAGTGAGTTTGTTGATCTTTGTCATTTTCATTTCCACATTTTCTAGTAATGTAGAATATTTGTTTATCTTTTTTTTAAGCATTTTTTTTTTTTCCATGAAAGGGGTTGTACAATTCAAACCATAAAACTTGCTTATGGACTTAGAAATGGATTTTTTTATGAGTTTTTAGACCTTAGTTTGGTAGAAGTTTATTGGAACTTTAGGAGGAGCCTTTGAAAACACTGAATTAGAGTTGCCTTCTGCCAGTGGCCTGTAAAAGGTGAGGCACAAAAGGCTTTTTGTAAGAAGCAGCCGCAGAGTTTGCCAGTTTTGGACTTTTGTCATGGCTACCCCATTGAGGGCATTCCTGAGGAATGGGCGTCAGAGATATAGATAGATAGATTTTAAAGAATTGTTTGTATATTTGTCCACACTGCATTGTCCACAGATGAGTGTTGATATGACATGAGCATCAGTCAGTCATATAATGAAAGAGACCAGGCTTTATTGTAGGCATTACTGGAGAATATATAGGCATCTAGAGATGAACATTTGATGCTGTCATCAGTCTTGCAAGAAGAGGAAATTGGTACTGTAAGTCTGATGTTATGATAATTTCCTGGATTCCTAGAGTGTTAATATAGTAGGTTATCCAAGAAGGTTGGTTTACAAGAGAAATGTGAGAGGAGTGGTTTCATAATCACAGTATCACAGTTAGGAATTTCCAAGAATAACCTGTATGCACTTATGGAGGAAATAAAACCTGTTAACCTTAATCTTGATTCAATATCAGAAATAAAGTTGTGAGTTTGAGAGAGATTTCATACTTAGAGTGCTGTAAATGTATTGATACTCCTCCAACCTGACTTAAGTCTGGATGTTTTTAGTAAGAGGTTTGTCAAGTTGACATTGCAGTTAAGTGGTTAATGATTGCTTAACTGTCATTAATGAGAATGAAATGAGTTATTTGCTGAAAAAAGATTTGCATAGTAATATTACCAGCACTTATTTTTAAATCAACATGGTCTGAATATTGAACAAGATACAGTCCACTTACTTTTTTTTTCCAAGCATAAAAGAGTTTACACTGTCAGCCAGTAAGACAGCCATTTAAGATGTTTATTATTAGTTTACCCTTGGCATCATTTTCCTTTTTTATTTCAGTTCCCATTCTTTTTTTAGCATTTACATTTTCATTTGGCTAAAGATTTTTGTGCCTTTCATTTTTTATTCCAGTAATGTTAGCATCATAAACAGTATCCCAGCTTCATAAACGGTATCGGCTACTTCCCCAACAATTCCCTAGATTATGGATATGCCAAATTTTTGGCAATCAAGATGGATTCATTGTAGTTGAAAATTAAAGCAGTAGGAAATTGACAAGATTTGCTGTTAATATTTTTAAGAATTTTTTTTTCCTTATAACTTTGTGTACCTTTCAGAGGTATTATATTTACATAATGGGTGAGCAATTTTTCAATAAAAACTCATGAAAGTTTTATGTCTGTATATAAATTTAGATGTCTTATAACCATTTTATGATAAAATTAGAGGACATTTTTATGAAATTATAGCCACTTCTTTTATAGATAGCTGTATGTAGTCAGAAGACTCCTATGACATTTTAGGGAGGAAAATTAGGAAGACTCAACTTATAAGTCCAGCAGTAAACATTTGTATGCATTTGTGGTGTGAACTCACCTTTCACCATATTTTATAACTTATAAGGTCATATTTCTGTTCTAGACATCCTTGGTCAACCACCAATAAGAATAAGTACATGCAGCTGCCTCATTTATCACACATCAGTCACACATAAATTTCAGTATTAGAGGTAATAGATTTTGTATGCTATATTTACTTACATCTTCACACATGATTGTAGGATGATTTAGTGCCATAAGCAGTTTTTCTTAGCATCATTGACTCAACTGCACCATTCTTACAAAAAATGTCTTTGTTTATAGGATGGCTGGAAAGGGCAACATAATGTTTACTTTGCCTCTCATAGGGTGTTAGACCATGTTCCAGATGAGAAAAACATCTTGAAAGCCAAATTGCTCTTGCCAAGCGAGTGAAATAGAGCCTTTGGGATAGAATTGCTTGACTGTTCATGCAGAAGGAATCTGCAGAGTACATGCTCTGCATACTATGGTTTGATTTGTTTCTTAAGTTTCTCTTAATCCTGTCAATAGAATTTTTTTTCTCTGTTAGCACTAATAGTGAATAACTTTAGATATTAAGTAGGTACATACAGCCTGATTTTCAGGTATTGGGTGGTACATCAGAGAAGCTAGGAAGTAATCACAGTGAAACCCACATTGGTGCAAGTGGTGGTATTAGCAGCACTGGTATTGGTGGGGGTAGCAGTGGCGGAAATGGAGGTAGCAGCAGTAGCCAATGGCGTCCATGCAACATCTGCCTAGAGGAAATGTGTCAGACAGAGTTGAAAACCCACCACACATGTGAAGATTGCCTGCTCTGTGATGGCTGTATTGAGGTAGGTTGCAGCGGTAGATTATAACTTAGTAGGAAAGGGAGAGCACTGATAATAACTCAAAAGCCAGCCCTGGTATTGTTCAAATAGGAATTGTAAGCTTTTACTTTATTTATCTGGATATGTATACTTCTCTCCATATCCTTCTTTGTTTTGGATATTATTGTTAGCACATGTGGACTTTCCAAAATTATACGAAATTTTATCTAGCTTTACAGTAACATGTTAAGAAATAAAGCCGTATCAGAAAAATGCTGTTCTGACTCGTTTGTTTATGCATATGGTGTGGTAGTTTTTGAAACATATGTATTTTTTATTTTTGCATTATTTGTCTGTAATGTCTAGTTGTTGCTTGGTGTAGCCAAACAGAATGCATGATAGATGACTGAATTTCCAAGTGATTCTTTGAATAGTAGATATTGTAGACTAATGTTAATGTACCTTTTGGAATTTTGTAACTGAAAAGTATGTGATGCTACCAGTGTATATATGCACCAGGTTCTACTTAAAACTTTAATAGTCACAAATAGTTCGCATTAGTGATGGTAGGTTTCACTATATGTTTCTGTTGTTTGCCACAATTTAAATGATTTTAGTTTATCAGTCATGTAAAAGCTACAGTTAACAGAATCACTCTGATGTGGCAAAAAGCATTGTACAGTGAGCTGTACTGTAATCAACAATCAAAAAGTATGATTCCTAGTTGCATGTTATTGATATATGTACTGGTAATTATCATGGCATGCATACTGGCTGTGCACAAAAAATCTCTAGTTTTTATTTTATGATAGAAAGGCAATTGGTTATCAAACCCAATAATCACTGGAAGGAAGTCTGAGATATATGTATAAAACTCATGGAAAAGAAACACACAAGAAGACTCATTCTCAATAAAAGTCTTGTAAGTAGTAGATTATGGAGATCATAGATTATATGATAATATTCTTGCAGTAACTTTAGGCTTAGGCACAAGAAAACCCTTTGTGTAGATCATGAGTTTCATGGAAAATAAAGACATAAAAATTGTTCTCAATAAGGGACTTGAGAAGAATTGTTCTCATTAAGGGACTTTGAAGAACAGTAGAGTATGGAGGCCAAAAAGTCATTCAATAGTAGCTTTGCAGTAACTGTAGTTCTAGCTTTTGGTCTTTTTCTAAATAAAAGGTCAAAAGAATGTTAAGTGTCTTTTCTAGCAGCCTTAGATACATATTATTCATGAATACAAGCGCATGTATTGGGTTGCAATTACAAGAGAGTCTTACAGATAGCACAAAAGGTGATATATGTCAGTACAGGTTGAGGTTGAATAGGAAGAATTCTCCAGTTTTACTTACTTTCATAGACTGATGTGAACCTTCTGTTAAAAGGACTTACGTAACCTGCATGCTAGCAAGGTTTATCAACTGGTAAAGACTCGAAATGTTCTTCATTGTTCAAGAAACTGTGTAAGCCATAGAAAATATTTTGTTTTTAATTTGGTAGTGACAGTACATTGCTGTGAGCTGGAATGTAAGGGAAATGGAAGCATTTATTGAGAAGATACGAGATAAATTCATATCTTTCTTTATGTTCCTGTAGGTCCTTCTAGCTGGAGAGAAGGCATCTCAAATACTTTTTTAGATTGTGTTATTTCTTTGCATAATACACAACCGTAGAGAAAGTTGTTGCGTTCAGTTTATTTAGGTTTTGGAGAAATACAATCAGAAAACCAAACTAACCACGTAAGGCTTAGAAGGGTAGTATTGCATCATCGAGAGGTTAGGTTGTGATAGTAAGTTAGCATTTGAGAAGGAATTTGGTGTAGGTGGACAGCTTATATACCTGATATGCAAATGTGGTCAGTGTTATTAATTTGAATGCACTGATAATTGTAGAGGTCATAGATGACTCGGCAATACAGGGATTTTAAACCACTGGTTATTAATGTTAGGCATGGAAATTTTGCCCTATTGTATTTTGATGGATGTTCTGCGATTGAAATTCAGAAATTGGATTTTTGTGTTACATGTGGTTTGGTAATTCTGGTTCCTTCTCTACTGTATCAGGTTGGTTGATAAACATGAAAAGCACAAATATCATTAGCTTGGTTAATGAATAACACACAGTTTCTTGTCATTTATATGTATGTATATAAGATCCTAGAAGAATATGTGTACAGCAAAGCTACGTAAAGCATGCCTAATGTGTATGGAATGTAACCCAACCCATCCTAACACAAATGGTACGGGAAACCTTTACATTTCTTAATAATTCATTTAACCATATTCATGGAAAATACCATTTTATATCCCAAAAATGCTGAAAGCTTTGGAGCCTCAGGGGTCATGTCATCCCCCACCAAGCTTCCAGTTTTTTCAATACACCTGTCACATCCATGTCAATACATTCATTCCATGTCAGGGTTACTCATGTCTGAGTTTTGCCAGTAAATATCAGATTTCGGAACTCTAGGGGAAGTAGTTAGAATTACATTCCATTCCAAGAACCAGGTGTTTCCTTGGTTGCAACCATGTTAATTTGAGGAAGATGCATCTTGACCTTAGATTTTTGTATCTCTTATGATAGGCTTTGACACTATAGCAGATATGAGGCTGAATTCAAATGGCAATTGAAATGAAATCAAGGACAAGCAATTGGAATATCTCAATCGAAAGATGTTACCTTATTTGGTATTGGGGGGATGTTAGGGTTAGATTATAAGGACAACTTTGAGGCCTGGAATCATAGTTTTGGGACCTTAGATGTTTCTCTCAGTCCTTGGTTTTGGGCATACAGGGCAATGCTTTTCACCTGTGTTGGCACTAACTGCACATGAGTGAAATCTATTTTGTGTTTTCTGAAACTTGTCAGAAAATAGAATTTCCAGTAATGAAAAAACAAATGGAGCCTATGCATAGAATGGGATAGGTATGATACTTAAGAAGAAAATAATATAATGTAGGTTTACTCAGATGGACAAAAGTAATTGTTTGTGTAATATAGTGAACCCTTTGTAGTTGAGAATAGTATGGGCTTATGAAGTATAAATAGTGGAAAAAAGTTTTGGAGAGAAAGAATGAAAAAAAGTGTTTGCAGCATTTGTGGATTGGGAAAAAGCATGAAATTAAATGAATAGGAAAGTTCTGACTCTTAATGATGTGATGGAAGACCTTGGAATGCTGTTAAGAGCTATTGTATTGGAAGTAGTGCATGTGTAAAAGTGAGAATGAGTGAGTTATTTGGTATAGAGGTGTGCCAAGGTTGTGTTGTGATGACCCCATATTTGCTTTTGTGTATGAGAGTAAAGTGGGTGATAACAGAGTCCTATTTGGTCATGGTACAACGGAATGGAAATTGCCACTGTTACTGCATGTAGATGATGCTGTGCTATTAGCTGAAGCAGAGGAGGAAATAGAATGGTGGGTGCCTTGATGATTTACACAGAAGAATGCTGAAAGTGATTACAAGTAAAAGTAAGATAAGATCTTGAAAGGGATGGGGATCTCAATTTGATAACGGTCAGCTTAGGAAAGAAGTGGAAGTTCTAAATGAGTTTAGATATTTGAGAGTTGGATAGGTCATTGTGATATCAGTCTGCTTGATGATCCATAGGAAGATGTGGATAGATTTAGATATTTAGGAGTAGGAGGTGGAGGGAATGAGAAGTGGGAGACCAAATTAGAGGTGAAAGGATGAAGTGAAAAAGATTTTGAGCGATCCTGAACATACAAGAGGGTGAAAGGCTTGCAAGGAATAGAGTGAATTGAAACAATGTGGTATACTGCGGTCGACGTGCTGTCAGTGGATTGAACCAGGGCATGTGAAGCATCTGGGGTAAACCATTGAAAGTTTTGTGGGGCCTGGATGTGGAAAGGAAGCTGTGGTTTCGGTGCATTACACATAACAGCTAGAGACAGAGTGTGAACAAATGTGGCCTTTGTTGTCTTTTCCTAGTGCTACCTCACACTCATGCGGGGTGGGAGGGTGGTGCTGTTTCTTGTGTAGCGGGGTGGCGATGGGAATGGATGAAGGCAGCAAGTATGAATTATGTACATGTGTTTTTATGTATATGTCTGTGTATGTATATGTATGTATACATTGAAATGTATAGGTATGTATATGTGTGTGTGTGGGCGTTTATGTATATGCATGTGTATGTAGGTGGGTTGGGCCATTCTTTTGTCTGTTTCCTTGCGCTGACTCGCTAACATGGGAGACAGCGACTAAGTTTAATAAGAAAAAAAAGTTGTTTGAAGGAGTGCTTTTCCCATATCTTATGTATATATTTTAAACCCAATGTGAAGGTGAGCCAGAAATAAGATCAGTTGAGGTGGACAACATGATTGCTGGAGATGGAATTAGGAAAGATTAAAGAATGAAGATGTGAGAGAGGGAAGCAGAAAAACCAAAGGAAGGACGTTTAAAAAGCAAAAAACGTGCTACACCATCAAATACTTTGGGATGTCGAGGGCCATAACAAAAGTTTCGACAAAATCCCAGAGAGAGGAGGACTGGGGGTGAATTACATAGATGAGATCACCAGTAGACCTTAGCATAGGAAAATCTGCATTGGAAATAAGAAAGTATTTTGAATGTTTGAAAAAGTTTGGATAATTTGAAAGATTTAGGAGATCACTGAGGTGAGATCAGTGAGGAAGTGAAAGTTCAGGAAATTTTCAAAGACTGGACATTGCATAGGTAAGAGCAGTGGGTCAGTAGTTGAAAGGGTTAGAGTCATCTTTTTTTAGGGATGCCCTATGGCGTACTTCCAAGTGGAAGGAATAGTCCAGGATTTTAGACAGAAGCTTAATGTATGAGCAAGGATCAGAGGCAGCTTAGAGGCACATTCCTGTAGGACTCATGGAGTTATACCATTTAGGCCACATGCCTTGTCCACTTGGAATTGGGAGAGCATTTGGAAGACTACCTTAGGAAAATGTAGGAGATGGCATAGGTTTTGTGGGAGGAGATTGGGTTGGAGGATTAGATGCAGAATCATCCAAAATTGAATTAAGGAAAATTAGATATTGAAAAGAACAGCTTTATCTGTTGGATATTTAGCTATAGATTGATCAGGTCAGAAGAGAGGGAGAAAGGTTGAATTACAGAAGATGATTTGATGCTAGTGGCAGTCTCAAAAAAAATTCAGAGGCATTTGACATACTTTTTGGAAGTGCATGAAAGGAGACAGTTAAGAGTGCATGTGGAATAAAGTAAGATGATGACATGCAACAGGGAGATGAGACAGGATAGGTCGAAAATAAGTATGAAAAAGGGAGGACTTGGAGGAGATGGAGTGCTTTAGATACTGGGGAGTGGATTTGGCAGTGGATTGAATTGTGGATGGTGAATGAATGATAGACTGAGATCTCCAGTGCAATGAGGAATGTTGTTTGTTTTGGCATAGATGGATATGTTTGATGGTATAGTAGTCCCAACAATGCTGTATGTGAGTTTTGGGGCCATGAGCACTTTAAAACAGGAGAGGATGGACAGGTTGGATATGAAATGCCTGATAGGTATGGTAGTCAGCAGGGTATGATTGAGAAAGCTATTCAGGGTGTGTGGAGATGATGTAGACATTGTGAGGGTGAGCAAAGAGAGACTGACATAAAAGACATTTATATGTTTGTTAACAATTAAGGCTTATTATATTAGAGGACAGATTTTCTACTTACTCCAAAACTTAAGATATATTTCCTCTTTTCTAATTTCTTGCTCATTTAACCCTCTTTCTGTTTTATATATGATCTAGCCTTGATGTGGACATCTTGCCATCCTCAGCATTAAGAAATACTACATGTTTCATTAATATTCACAAGGATTTGGTGTATGTCATGAATATCAATATTAATTTTAAAATGTTAAGTCACTCTACTATCAACATAATGGAAATGTGGCTGCCATCTGCCAGTGCTCTTTTTTTTTTTTTTTTTATATCAGTTTGAAGAATTCAGTAAATAGGTAGTTTGCCAGAATATATTTGATTACACTTTATTATTATATTGAGAATTTTTCAGTAGAGAATTTCTTCACAAATAATTTTCACTTTACCTTAAAATGCACTTGGCCTTGGGTTCCAGCATCAGGACTGCCTTACTGTGCTGCTTCCACTCTCAGATAAGAGGCAGATGCATTTTCCCTCTTTTCATTTCTCTTATTCAAGCTAGCTTTTTCAGATTGTATTATTGATTTTGTGATGACTACATGAGTTCTTTTATTTATTATTTTGTGAAGTTATGGTGAAGATAATTTGGTTACTAAGTGGTTGTTTGGAATATAGCAACTTGTCCTCATGGTTCAGGTGATCATATTTTATTAGAAATTTTAGTTCATATGGTATCTTGGAATGTACCCTTATGACACTTCTGAAGGTTACTGTAAATCCTCATGTTACAAAAAAAGAAATGCAGAATTAAGGTATTATAAGTCCATTAAAGATGACGTAACATTCAAATTGGGATTAATAATTCCCACCTTACTTCTCTGTAGAGCAGCAGCACATGCCATCCCTCTAGCCCATTTGATCATGGTAATTGGGAATACCTATACTGTACCTTTTCCTCCCATTTCCTTAGTTGTTGACATTGCAGCATTGTTTTATTATAAGACTGGATAATTCCGTTACAATAACATCATCCCACCAGGTTCTTCATTCTCTTATGCTGCAGAGAATCAAGATAGGTAAAAGTATGAAGTGCTTTATAAAAGTTATCTTTCAAGTACTGGGATCCAAGAATTTGTCTTCAAATCTTGCATTTTACCTAGATTCATTAGATTTTACTCTTAGATATGATGATTTAAAAGTTACTGGTACTTATGAAGTTGTTAGGTCTCGTAATGAAAGGATACCATTTGTTTTGGCCAATATTATTAGCATGCTTTGAAATTTATTAGTATCAGTATAATTCACCTAACTCTATATTGTGTCTCATGGTTGTAAGTTTAGAAGAATATACAGGATACTGACTCAGTATAAAGATGCTTTAGCTATTCTTTCAAATCAAATTTAAGTTTGTTTTGCTGTACTGCATTGTACTAGCAAATTATATATATTTTTATCATGTATGTTTGCAATTTCCCACATTAGTGAGGTAGCACCAGAAACAGATGAAACAATGGCCTTAATCACTTACATCTATTGTCATGCTTTCTTATATAATGCACCAAAACCACAACACCCTATCCATAATCAGGCCCCACAGGCTTTTCTGTGGTTTTCCTTGACCTCTTCATAAGCCCTGGTTCCACCCATAAATAGCACATTGTTCCCTGTTTACCACAGTGCTCATATTTGTACTGTCCCATGCAGGCCATGCACCCTCCTACATGTTCAGGCCCCGAACCTCCAAAGCATCTTTCTCTTGGTATGAAGGCCTTTTTATTCAAGATTCCCAAATTATACATGCCATGATATGGTCATTAGAAAAGTGTCCCTTTATACACTGAACTGTTATATCATTGAACTTGCTGGTGATCGAGTTCCTGTGAGTCTTGCATTCTGTTTATTATCCCTTGTTAAAGGTGGATCAATGGTGGCAGACCATTATTTCCATTTGATTTATATCCAAAGGCTTAGAGTAAGCTGTACAGATTTTTAGGGTTGAAATCAGGGTGTTCAGATACGTTCCCTTACCTGTTGAACTGTAGAGCCCTTATTAAGAATGATGTACTTATAGACTTGCAGTGAGGTATTGGTAGTTGTTCCCTAGTGCAAATTTATTTGCATGTTTCTGGGATTTTATGACCTTATACCCAAAGGAAGGGGTTTTTACCTTTTTTTCTGCAAGTGGCCAGAGTAATGATGTTAATATTAGCTAATTGTTAGATTTGAGTATGTTGGTTTGGTTATTGGCAGCCTCATATTACTCTTTAAGTGAAATGATAGATGTAGCTAGAATCTTTCGCCATGGGGGTTGCACTGCAAGTGAAGAGTCACCTTCAGTAATGCTGTTTCATTAGTAAAGAGCCTCTCACTTCAAAGGAGTCCACATTTTCTGGCTACTAGAAGCATTGCTGCCTTGGTCAGCAGGAGTCTCAGAAAAGAGGACCTGGGTAACATGAGGACTTTTCTTAGAGAGATGTTCAGGGATGGGGGGAAAAAAAGAATATATTTATTTACTTATTTATGTATTATACTTTGTTGCTGTCTCCCGCTTTAGCGAGGTAGCGAAAGGAAACAGACAAAAGAATGGCCCAACCCACCCACATACACATATATAAACACACATGTCCACACATGCACATATACATACCCATACATTTCAACATATTTATATATATATATATATATATATATATATATATATATATATATATATATATATATATATATATATATATATTATCCCTGGGGATAGGGGATTAAGAATACTTCCCACGTATTCCCTGCGTGTCGTAGAAGGCGACTAAAAGGGGAGGGAGCGGGGGGCTGGAAATCCTCCCCTCTCTTTTTTTTTTTTTTTTTTTTTCCAAAAGAAGGAACAGAGGGGGCCAGGTGAGGATATTCCAAAAAAAGGCCCAGTCCTCTGTTCTTAGCACTACCTCGCTAACGCGGGTAATGGCGAATAGTTTAAAAGAAAGAAAGAAATATATATATATGTACGTATACATTTATGCACATGTATGAATATGTACATGTGCATATATGTATATGTCTTTGTATGTATATGTTGAAGTGTATAGGTATGTATAAGTGAGTGTGTGGGCATTTATGTATATACATGTGTATGTGGGTGGGTTGTGTCGTTCTCTTGTCTGTTTCCTTGCGCTACCTCGCTAACGCAGGAGATAGCAACTAAGTATAATGGGCCCCCTTCTCTTGAACGCTCTCAACTGTCACACAGCCTCTTGAATTTACTTATGGTGTCTGCACTAAACATGTCCCAAGTTAATCTTTTCCATTTGGTGTGAAGAAGGTTGATTAAGTTGGAATTAATAGGATAAACAAGAGATGTAATAAGAACAGCATGGTTGAAAGAACTGAAGACAGAATGCTGAAATGATTTAGAGGTTTGCACATCTGGAGAGGATGAGTAAAGATAATTTGACATAGGGATCATATTAGTCAGAAGTGTAAGGGACAGTGAGAAGAGAGGAGACTGAATTGGAGATGGGAGGGTTGAGTGAAAAAAGTTTTGAGTGCTAAGGGCCTGAACTTGCAGGAAAGTGTGAGGTGTGCACAGGAGAGAGAGAATTGGAGTGATTTTGTACACTGGGATGAATGTGCTGTCAATGGACTTAGACAGGGCATGTGAGATGTTCTGGGGAAAACATGGAAAACCCTGTGGCCTGGTTGTGGATGAGCAGAGATAACATCAGACATGTTGGAGAAATTACTGTAAAGAGATAGTTTAAGCATTAATATGTACAGGTGGATGATTGCCATGAAAATGTTAACCAGGTCTGGGATATTGTGGATGAAAATGCTTGTGGAATGGTTCAGAATTGGATGTCATGGAAGTATTTTAAATTTGAAGGTGGTATGATGGAGACATGGTCACTCATGATCGACCAACTCATTGTGCAAAGATGAAAAGTAAGAAGTGTGAAAGCTTGTTTCAATTTTAATACACTGGGCATGCGTTGTGGATGTGTGAATGATTTGAATGGTTATATGCGTGATCCATTCATTGGATATGTGAATGGAGGTAAAAATGAACATTAGAAGCATACTTTCATTGCTGCTTTACATTATGTGTGCACTTAAATTGAAATAATCAAAATATTAAATTTCAAAATAAGTTTTAATCATTAGAGTTGCAGTTATAAACCATTGAATTGCAAACATTGCTCTCCTTCGCTTTTTATCATAGGAAGATCATTAAAAGCCTCAGTATATCACAATACCTTGAATCCATGATGAAAGTGAATCTAAAACAAAATAATACGTGTAACTAAGATGTGGAAATACGGCTGATTTTGTTTATTTGTCATTTTGATAGCCTGTAATTTGTTAGTTATTCCGTAGTTCTTTTCTCATTGTTATTGGTTATCATACTATTTTAAGTTGTGTATTGTGTAAGTACATGCTCTTACAGATGTCGTGTAAACATCATGGAGGGGAGAGTTTACCATGTCCTGTGTGTCAAGCCTCCCTCACACCAGCTGACCTTATACCTGTGGAGAAGAGGAAAATTGATAAGCCAAAGGCCAGGTAAGGAACATGAATTTTTCTTGTAGAGAATAATGAGAAACTGAAATTTACATAGTTTGTAGAGAAAGAAACAGTTGATTTTGGTGTATACTTATTGAGAAATAGATGGGGTTAAACTAGAATCTATGTGTGGGAGAAGAACATGTTGGTACGAGCTCATTCAATATGTTTTTGAGTTGTAGGTATCAACATTTTTTTCTTTTGATAATTAATTGTCTCCCATTTTAGCAAGGCAGCATCAGGGATGTATGAAGTGCCTCATTTATATATCTCCACTTTCTAGCTTTGATATTTAATGTACTAAAACCAGCACCAACCATGCACAACCGGGCCCCACAGCTTCTTCATGGTTGACCTGGATCACTTCACATACCTTGCTTCAACCCATTAAGAGCACATCGCCCTTCTTCTACTGCATTGATCCTATTCATTCTATTCCTAGCATGCTTATGTTCCAAAAGATCTGAAAATTGAAAACAAAGTTCCTTTGGAGCTTTGCTTTGGAAGTGCATTTGTACACAGCTTAAGATATGTAGTAATAAAGGAAATGCCAAAGTAAAAGGAGCAGAGTGAGAATAGCTGATGAAGCAAAGGCAAAAGTTATGACAAAAGAACTTCTGAACCCTTTCACTGCATATTAAGTTTCATGGATATTCCCTGAATTGTCATATTTCCTTGAAAATTCCTTTCTAAATTGAACCATTCTGTTGTACTTCTAGGTTTAAATGACTATCAAGTTTCCTTGTCTGGGATTAGAATTTCTCAAAGATAGTATGTAGCAATGAGTTTTAAGTTTCTTGGCAAGATTTTATTCTTTCAGCACAGGAACAGATAAACAAATGGCCTCACATGGTGACATCCACATGCTTGCTGTAATTTATATTACATCAAAACCATAACTCGCCACCCTTTTCTCAATAAATTGTTTTTTCTTTCCTCTCCTGGATATTTTTTCATCTTATTTTTTTATTTCCTTTGAACATTTTCTTTATTATTTCCTCTCAATCATTTCTTTTCTTTTAAATCTTTTTGCTTGTACTTTAGACTGTAGCATTAATAATGAACTTAATCTCTTGAAATACAATTGCTGCTTGTTAATTGGAATTTAAATTTATTTCTGAAATAGTTTTTCTTTAAAGACAACTATGATTAGAATGATGCATTGACTAAGTGTCGTTAGAATTCTGAAAAGTATACTTTTTCAGACTTTTACGAGTACCACTGGTTTTTCGAGTGGATCAAGAGAGTGACAACAACAACAAAAGATGTATGCAACTATTAGGGCATCCTGGACTCCTTCCACTTCCATCTCGTTTATGTACAGGGTCACTTACACGCACCCTGGCATCCAGAATACCTCCTGGAACTAACTACTCACTGTTACTTGTTGATGGAAGAGTAAGTATATAAAATGGTCGTGGAGATGTTATTATGTTTTATGTATATGTGCAAGTGTTACTGGGCTCCACCAGTAAGAGATTACACCATGAGTGAAATAGATTACAAATTTATCCCTGGGGATAGGGGAGAAAGAATGCTTCCCACGTCTTCCCTACATGCTGTAGAAGACAGCTAAAAGGAGTGGGAGCTTGTGGGCTAGAAATCCTCCCTTCCTATTTTGCTTTTCCAGAAGAAGGAATAGAGATGTGGGCCAAGTGAGGATTTTTCCCTCTGAGGCTCAGTCATCTGTTCTTGATGCTACCTCACCAACTGGAAATGGCAAATATGTATGATGAAATAAAGATATATATATATATATATATATATATATATATATATATATATATATATATATATATATATATATATATACACATGCATGCTTACATTCATAGATGTAACCATACATATACAATGAACAAATGTCACCCTTATCATGTATACCTTTACTAAATGCTTATTTTCATCTCCAGGGTTATAATTGTTCCCGTTGCCTCTTCTCTTCTCACTGTCGTGGTTGTGAAGCATTAAGTGGTTCAGAGGTTATCCTTCAGGCTGGTGATACCCTCTGTGTACGCTTCACAAGTCTCACTCCTGATCAGTGCCACCTCTTAGCATCAACTGCAGACCATCCCTCTTTGAATGATATGCGGCAAAATGTACCACTCACTCTATATGACTGCTTACGAGCCTTCACACAGAGGTATTTTAATCATTAGATATTTTGTTATACGGGGATCATGGTTGTTGAACTATAGGTGGACTATAAGATGAACTACTTCAAAGATATGTGGAGTTGTGAACCTCATCAAAGAAATGAAGAGTTGCATAATTATGATAAGAGATGTAGTGAAAGTATGAGAAGTGAGTGAATTGATTTGATTAGTTCATGTGTTGACTTAGTATTTTTTGTAAGGCAAGAGTTAGTTGTTGGTAATCTGATTACCTTGGAAATTTTTTTTTTTCATATCTAGTAATTCATTCTATGCTGGAGGTGTTATGATTATTTTTTTTTCCATGCTTGCCTTCTCCCACCTTATTGAGATAGTGCAACGAAATGAAAACTGAATTTGTTACTTCAGGATCTAAAAAATATAGTGCAACGAAATGAAAACTGAATTTGTTACTTCAGGATCTATGATTTCCTTGCTACTGATTACAGGGCAGCCAAGGAGCTGCAGCAACCCTGTAAAAGGGGTCCTAGGGTTATATGATTAAAAATGTTGTATGTATTGCATCTTCTGGACGTTGCTATGAATATCTATGGTACTTGAAAATTTATTAAATATGGGTAAATCAGATAATGATAGATAAGAGAACAGTCCTTGTGCTTATATATGCTACTAAGAGCAACCACTTTGAACATTGTAGATTTTTACTCTCTATCTTTGTCTCTGATGCCCGTTCCTTTCAGGGACTTCCATAAGGGAATGGTCTGGCAAAAGAGTCTCCATAGCTGGTGAACTCCATTCGTAGCCCTTAGTGCCTCACCCGTAATGAGCCACTGGCAAAGGGCAACTCTTGTGCAGATCTTTATCTAAGAGCATTGAAATTATAGAAAAAACATATTTCAACATTCCACAATTTGTTTTTTCCTCTTATTTATCTGTTGTTTCATGTGTTGAATTTAAAAAACTGTGATTTGGCAAGGTTCTTGTTTATGACAAACATGTTGAGGCAATTCTCAGGGGTGAGCACATGGCTTGGGAGGGAGTATGCCAGCTTAGTAACCTTTTCTGTAGATCCACTGCCAACTACTTCAGAAAACATAAGGGTCATGTGCTTATGATAAGTAGACATGCAAGACAAATTTTATATTATTCATTTACCTATACCCATGTTTTAGGAGTTGTCTCATAATCCAGCTCATAACATAATTTAGCAAGGGTAGGCTCATTATAGGGCTTTTTCTGTAATCTAATATTTTGTAATGTGTTGTCTGACAAAACATTGTTGATGTTGATATAAAAAAAAAGTCATGATTCATTGAGGTCATTTATATTATAATTTGTGTCTAGTGTAAAACAAATAGAATTTTAATAGGTTTGGCTACCATCTTGAATATATGAACATCACATGTTGATCAGTATTCATGACAATAAATATGGAGATCATTAGGTGATGGAGAAACGTGAGGTTAGAGCAGACACTTTATTCTAAACATTTCAACACAAAGATCTTATGATAAAACATCAAGAATAAAGTGTCTGCTCTAGCCTTGTGTTTCTCCATTACCTCATAGTCACCAAAGTATGTATTTGCTTACATTTAGTGTGTCAGTAGAGGATAAAAATATATAGATATTTTTTTGATGTTTAATTTTCATTTATTATGAATGGTTTATTAAGCATAGAATTTTCATGGTTTTTCTTTACTGTATTTATGAAAGATCTTATACATATCAGATTACTTTTTAAATTTTCATTTACATTTAGTGTGTCAGTAGAGGATTAAAAATATATAGATATTTTTTTGATGTTTAATTTTCATTTATTATGAATGGTTTATTAAGCATAGAATTTTCATGGTTTTTCTTTACTGTATTTATGAAAGATCTTATACATATCAGATTACTTTTTAAATTTTCATTTACAGTGAGACATTGGAAGAAACAGATTCTTGGTTCTGCCCAAAATGTGAGCAGAAACAACAAGCTACAAAAACAATTTCTGTTTGGCGTTACCCCCCCTACCTCATCATACATTTAGAACGGTTAGTAATGGTTTTTATGTACCTTACCATGACCAACTCTCTTGTTAGATTCAGTATATTACTCTTATAAGCCCATAAGTTGTAAGAATAGCAATATATTTAGTTATCTTTGCATTTGTTTTTGATTATTTTATTGAAACATTTTGGGGTTTTGTTATTAATCCATTTAAAGATTGTTGTAGAGAAACCAAAAATTTAGATGGAAATATTGAAAATATATATGAATCAGTGATTCATTAGCTGATATGTAAATTGTGAAACTCTGTGTAAATATGCAAGTACAGTGATAGTGATTCACATTGGGAATAGAGATAAGGAGAAAGGGGGCTAGATATGTGGGAGGGAAGGGAATAACAAAGGGGGAAGTAAGAAAAAAGAGAATTTCGTTAATAATTGAAACTGGTGGTGTAGATGGAGTTGTGTGTTAGATCCTGAAGGGAGGAGATGAAACTACCCAATGATGTTAAGCAGAAAGTGTGTGTAGAAAGGAAAGAGAATGTGTAGACCAGATTCTTGCATATAGACAAGCAGTAAAGAAAGTTATGGGAAAAAAAGGTGTATGCAACATATTAATGGATTCAGAAAAGGCATACGAAAAATGAATATGAAAACTCTCTGGGAAGTTCTGCCCTAATATGGTGTGAATGAAAGACATGTATATTATTGAAAGCTTTCGTATGAGTAAGTGGTGGTTTGAAATACATTTGAGATTGTATTGATTAGATATACTCTTCAAACAATCTATTTTGTCTGATGTTTTGTTTCTTCAGGTTTTTGTTTCATGGTACAATGAGCACAAAATTGGATGACAAGGTGATCTTTCCTCTTGATGGCTTAGATTTATCAGACTATGTGGCAAGTGAGACCAGCACTAGTCAGTTGTACAACCTGTATGCCTGTGTTTGTCACATGGGAGGTAAGTGACATGGCCTTTGTACTTTCATATTCTACCTCAAAATTATGTTGCACTTGTTATATATTTTGTACGGCTGCATTCCTCTTAAAATTCTTATTGGAGTTTCTTTAGATTCTCATTCATTCTTTACTTTTTTGTAGCTGAGAGTCACTTTAATGTGTGCCAAAGAGTATCTGTATATATCTTTTAACTGTAGTACTATCTCTCTTTTACACAAGTTGGATCAAGTGCAAATAGCTTGTCATTACATTCACACTCCTTTTTAACACATGTTCAGTATATTAAGGTGAAATATGAGTGCTTCCTCCATTTGCACACTGAATTGATATTTCGTAGATCAAAGTCTTTCACTGAAATATACAAACACAATATGGTTCATCACACCTGATATACGTATATATGTACGTTTTTATATATGTTGAAATGGTTTGGACCTATGGACTGAATATGTGAGGAAAGTTTGACAAAGAGGAAATATGTGTCAGAGATGGAGGGAACAAGAAGAAGCAGGAGACCAAATTGGAGGTGGAAGGATGGAGTGAAAATTTTAAGCAATTGGTGCCTGAACATACAGGAGGGTGAAAGGCATGCAAAGAATAGAGTGAATTGGAACGATGTGCTATACTGGGGTCAATGTGCTGTCAGTGGATTGAACCAGGGCATGTGGGGGTGCTATTTCATGTGTGACGGGGTGGTGATGGGAATGGATGAAGGCAGCAAGTATGAATATGTACACGTGGATATATTTATATGTCTGTGTATGTAAAAAAAAAAAAAAAAAAAAAAAGTATATGTATGTATACGTTGAAATGCATAGTTATGTATATGTGCATGTGTGGGCGTTTATGCACATACTTGTGTATGTGGGTGGGTTTGGGCCATTCTTTTGTCTGTTTCCTTGCACTACCTTGCTAACGCGGGAGACGGCAATTAAGTATGATAGATGAAATAAGATATATATTTATATTTATGAATAGATAATATCAAATTGTTATTTAAAAAAATAAAATAAGATATATATATTTATATTTATGAATAGATAATGTCAGAGTGTTATTTAAACAATATTTTATTGCAGTTGCACAGGCAGGACACTACACTGCCTTTGCACGTAGCCCAGTGACTGGAGAATGGCACTATTTTAACGATGATTCAGTAACACGACAGAAGCCCCGGGAGGAGGAATATTCCACAGCATATCTTCTTTTCTATCATAGACAAGGTAATTTCTACTTTTCCATATATGTCCTTACAGAGGTAATGATACTATCTATGTATGTACTGTATATCATAGAAGGCAAGGAAGAGGTGTGGGAGCAAAATGCTGAAAATCTTTCCCATTTTTATTATCACTTTGTAAAAGTAGAAGCAGAAGAAAGGGTTGGGCAATTACTTTTTCTCCAAGGCTCATATGTATGGTCTTGCCAGTACTGTGGAAGAGGCAGACAGGTGGGAAAAAGAGTTACTGTATCAGTATCATCATCATTTCATCAATCTCTGTGAATAGGGTAAGAAGAATACTGCCAATGTATTTTCAACATGTCACAAAAGGTGACAAAGAGAAGTTGGAGCAGTGGCTTGGAAATCTTCCCCTTCTCTATTGTTACTTGCTAAAAGTGGGAACAGAGGAAGAATTTATCTCAAAGGCTGTCGTCTGTTCCTTTTGGCATCTCACTTACCGGCAGACAGTTATGAATTTTAATTTTTTTCCCAGGCAGTATGAAAAAATTAATTTTATCCACTTATTTTCTATGAATTGTATAAGGCAATCAATAGGTGAAAGAATGGGACTGAGAATCCTTTGTTCTCGTATCATCTCTATTAAAAAGTATGAACGGAAGAAAGAACCAAGCAGAAATAATTTTCTTGTATGGTTAGTCTTCTCTTTCTGATGCTGCAACTTAGATTGGGAAAAATATAACAGCTAATGTGGGAAACAACAAACACGTATGAAAAGATATATTTCTTGTATACATGTTTGCCATTTCCTGCATTAGCTAGGTGGCGTTAAGAACATAGGACTGAGCCTTAGAGGGAAAATCCTCACTTGACCACCTTCTCTGTTCCTTCTTTTGGAAAAGTAAAAACTGGAGGGGAGGATTTCCAAACCCCTCTCCCTCCCCTTTTAGTTGCCATTTACGACATGCAGGGACTACATAGGAAGTATTCTATTTCCCCTATCCCCAGTGTGTGTGTTTGCTGTTTCTTGTGTTTATAAGTCACAGCTTGGAACAGAAAAAGCCTTCATAGCTCACCTAGTCTCTAGCTGTCCTGTGTAATGCACTAAAACCACAGCCCCTTAATCCCAAAAAATTTCTTATGTATCCCTCAGCTGCTTCATATGTTTGGTTAAGACCTTTGACTGCAAGTCGCCCCCTGTATACTATGTCACTCCGTTTCACTCTTTCCTGTGTCACCGAGGTAGCCCCAGGAAACAGACGAAGAATGGCCCATCCACTCATATACACTTATGTATATATACTTAAATACCCATACACGCTCATATACATATATATACCTATCAACATATCCACATATACATGCACATACACATACACATGTACATATTCATATTTGCTTGCCTTCATCCATTCCTGTCACTACCCCGCCCCACAGGAAACAGTATTGCTAGCCCTGCTTCAGTGTGGCTGTGCCAAGAAAACAGACAAAAAAGGCCACATTCATTCACACTCAGTCTCTATTCTCTCATGTGTAATGCATCGAAACCTTATCCCCTTATCCACATCCAGGCCCCACAGACCTTTCCATGATTTACACCAGACATTTCACATGCCCTGGTTCAGTCAATTGACAGAACGTCGACCCCAGTATACCACATCATTCCAATTCAATCTATTCCTTGCATGCCTCTCACCCTTCTGTATGTTCAGGTCCCAATCACTCAAAATCTTTTCCACTCCATTCTTCCACCTCCAATTTGATCTCCCACTTCTTCCCTCCACCTCTGACACATATATCCTCTTTGTCAATCTTTCCTCATTCATTCTCTCCATATGTCCTAACCATTTCACAACACACTCTTCTGTTCTCTCAACTACACTTTTTATTTCCACACATCTCTCTTTACTCTTTCATACTTACTCAATCAAACCACCTCACACCTCATATTGTCCTCAGACATTTCATTTCCAATACATCCACCCTCCTCTGTACAACCTTATCCATAGCCCTTGCCTCGCAACCATATGATATTATTGGAACTACTGTTCCTTCAAACATGCATATTTTTGCTCTCCAAGATAATGTTCTTTCCTTCCAAACATTCTTCATTGCTCCCAAAACCTTCACCCCCTCTCCCACCCTGTGACTCACTTCCACTTCCATGGTTTGTTTCACTGCTAAGTCCACTCCTAGATATCTAAAACACTTCACTTCCTCTGATTTTTCTCTGTTCAAACTTATATCCCAATTAACTTGTCCCTCAACCCTGCTGAACCTAATAAATGTGAACAAGATCAAGGCTATTAGGTATATTATCAACAAACAACAGCTGACTCACCTCCCAGGACCCCCTATCCCAAACAAACTGCATACCTTCTCTCTGTAAGATCTTTGTATTCACCTCCCATGCTGCCCCATCCGCAAACAAATTAAACAACCATGGTGACATTGCATACCCTTGCTTCAAACCTGCTCGCCTGGAACCACTTACCTCTCTCTTTGTATACTTGCACACATGCCTTGCTCTCATGTTAAAAACTCTTGACTGTTTCTGACAGCTTTCATTCTACACAATGTACCTGTGACCTTCCATGGAGCATGTCTATCAGCTTTGTCATATGCCTTTTCCAGATCCATAAACACCACATACTGGTCTCTCTGTTTCTCTAAGTATTCACACACGACCTTCAAGATAATCACCTCATCCACGCATTCTCTGCCATAAATGTTTCCATTGAATGAATAGATAATGAACAGATGCACTAAATATTGTAGTGTTACATTGAATAGCATTAGCTTAAGGATTTTTTTATAGTTTTCTTGGAAAAAACATATATAATGTGATTTTTTCAGGTACAAAATTTGACTTAAACCTGCCACAGCATTTTGCCTTTGTTGATACTGGAATACCTAAACATATGGGAGCATGTGAAGAAGAGATGGGATGCAGCAGTGGCACCAGCAACAGTAACTTCATGGGGCCTTTGCCATCTTTGACTGATAATGGTGTTGAAGTTGTTGAAGAGGGTTCAGGCCAACCCCCTGTATTCCAGATAAATAAGATAATCGACAATCTTAGTGAAGCCTGTGAGAAAGATAGTTCTCTGGAAGAATGAGACTAATATATGACAGCACCAGCAGTTTTATGGTGCTGTAATAAGTTGAAATTGTACAAGCAAGTATCATGGTGCCAGGAGAAGGTAACTCTCATGTCACTCGTATATTACTTTGTTGAAATTTGTTACTGGAGTAGTTGATATCAGGGAGTTCATATTTAATGTCCATAACATATTTGGAACATTTGATTCAGAAATTGGAATAAGTATGGTTTATTTGAAAACAATTCTAAGTCGTCGAATGTCATTTGTATATAATCTTTGGAAAAAAAAAAATAGCACATGCAATAGGGTCCACTTTTAGAATGCACTAAACTTGATAGATTTTGTTTATGGTGAAGAGTAGTGTTGGAAATTTTATATAATTTGGGTCATACGTAATCGTCCTTAGCACGTGGGTAACAGTCTTCACTGAACTGCCTGGTACAACTTCATATCTACTGACAAGGTAAGAGAGTTACCTTCTTTGTTCTCTTCTATGGTTGACCAGTCAGTATAGTGGTTTGCTCTTCTGTGATAGTAATAGAGTAATAATGTTCAACTTAATGGAATATGTTGCTGGTGTAAAATTCGATGTAGATCTCAACATCAGTGCACATATTTCTTAAACAAAAATGATATTTGCATGTAACGAGAATCTGATGAAGGTGCGGGACAAATTAAGATTTTCTTAAGGGATGATTATATTTTGAACCAAATTTCCTTGATAAGTTGTACTCTTGTCTTTCACATCTGTATGGAGGAGCTTTAATTAAGCATGTATTGAGATTTATTTATTGCGGATTTTATAATATGAATTAGGTATGAAAATGGTAGTGTTAATATTTGAACTCGAGTCTGGTCGTGTATAACAAGATCTTGGTTTGAGTGTCCCCAGCACAGTAAAGTGATGTGCAGAGTGGTCTGTTCAACAAAATACTGAGTGCTAACTTTTACTGTAAGTAAAACTTTTTATATATAGTACTTGCTTGTGTTTTTATTGCAGACCTCAGTAAATTTGTACTGTAATTTTCGTACCTTCTCTTAAAATGGTAAGAAGAATGTGTTTTACAAAATATGAAAGCTAATGGTGTATATATATATTTTTTTTTATCAAGTAGTCCCTCATGAAGTGTTTCCAATGCATAACTAGTTTTAATCCACTTCAGGTCTTAGTTTTATGATTGTTCAGTATAGTGGTTATATTTTGGCTTATTCATTAGAGGTCTAGCTACCCACATATGTTGGATTATGTTCCAAGTACAATTTGCTTTTACTTGCTCTTTGTCTTAGTTAGCAGTTTCTAGTGTGAGTGTTTACTCAATGAGGATGCAAACTTTAGGATAGATTTTCAGCAGATGTAAATATGTACCTGGTGAACTACGATCTCAATCCAGCTTATTAGATTTTTACATGGTTCAGCCAGCCTCTGGCAAAGCAGATGTGAAGGTTTCATCTTTTCACTTGAAAGGACTCCAAAATGTGACTACTGTAATAAGTTTGTGGCCTCATTCTCACATGTGCAGTGTTAAATGTTGCACAGTCATCTCAGGGAATTTTTGCCCACAGCTGCCCCTACTCCACTAGAGACCTCATACTATACTTCTTTCAAATCATTTACATGTCGGTGCTCAAAGCCCCTTCTGTATGCCTTGCCTATACTATCATATAAGGATTATATCCTGTGGAATTGTTTAGTATTCAACAGAAACTTTAACTGCAGTTCCCATGTTAAAGTGATTGAAATAGTCTTGTTAATTATGCTTTTAGCTTATTTTCATTCTCTTTTCATTACTGTATCCATTTTGCCAAACCTCTCTCTCTCATATATCATACAAGGTGTCAGAAAATGCCAACTAATTTGGGCTGGTTAACATGGTTTAAAGTGAACTATTTTAAGCCGTATGGGAAATCATGCATGTGCTGGCTTCAAGACTTTCTATCCAGGTTTGTTTGAACATAGTTAAAATTAGAGGAGTTTGGTATAATGCAGTAAAGCAGCCTCCACGATAAATATTGAATACCTTTGTTTAACCATCTTGACACCATTTAAAAAAAAACTTAACTTACTGGCAACGGAAAGCATCAAGGGAAATAGTATTTTCACTTTCAGGTCATCCCTTAGAAAGCCTTAATTCATGTGCTTTTCCTTGTACAAGTGGTGAAGTAACTTGTTGCCTGGTTACATCCCATATTTATTTTTAGATAACTTGAAGATGAACAGTTTTTGGCCACTTCATTGCTTCATTGTGCTCCAAATTGTTCTTGTTGTGCACTTTTTAAATGTAATTTGGAGATGTCACAGTGCTCTTGAGTTTGCTGGTGAGCTGTTTTTGCAGCCTCAGTGGCGCCCTGCATTACAGCTGACTTGTTTGCCTTCTTTTTTTCCTCACTCGGACCACAACATTCCCCAGGTGATCCCAAAGATCACTTTGTTTAGAGGGCTTGCAATGGGCAGTCATGGATTAAATGCTCAATGTTGTAGTGGAATGTTGACACCAAAATCAGGAAGGATCTTGTAATTACCTACTTGTACTGTACAGGGAAGGAGTTTTATACTAGGGGCTCTGTCTTGAACATTTTTTTATCATATTTATTTATTTATTTTGCTTTGTCGCTGTCTCCCGCGTTTGCGAGGTAGCACAAGGAAACAGACGAAAGAAATGGCCCAACCCACCCCCATACACATGTAAATACATACACGTCCACACATGCAAATATGCATACCTATACATCTCAATGTACACATATACATATATACACATGTACATAATTCATACTATCTGCCTTTATTTATTCCCATCGCCACCTCGCCACACATGGAATAACATCCCCCTCCCCCTCATGTGTGCGAGGTAGTGTTAGGAAAAGACAACAAAGACAATATATATATATATATATATATATATATATATATATATATATATATATATATATATATATATATATATATATATATATATATTCCTATGAGTCTACGGGGAAAATGAAACACGAAAAGTTCCCAAGTGCACTTTCGTGTAATAATCACATCATCAGGGGAGACACGAGAGAGGAATATAACAGTCAGTTGATATACATCGAAGAGACGAAGCTAGGACGCCATTTGGTAAACATTTACCAAATGGCGTCCTAGCTTCGTCTCTTCGATATATATCAACTGACTGTTATATTCCTCTCTTGTGTCTCCCCTGATGATGTGATTATTACACGAAAGTGCACTTGGGAACTTTTCGTGTTTCATTTTCCCTGTGGACTCATAGGAATATCTTGATCACGCGCAAAATTGTGATCCTTTCCAATATTTATATATATATATATATATATATATATATATATATATATATATATATATATATATATATATCCCTGGGGATAGGGGATTAAGAATACTTCCCACGTATTCCCTGCGTGTCGTAGAAGGCGACTAAAAGGGGAGGGAGCGGGGGGCTGGAAATCCTCCCGTTTTTTTTTTTTTTTTTTCCCAAAAGAAGGAACAGAGGGGGCCAGGTGAGGATATTCCAAAAAAGGCCCAGTCCTCTGTTCTTAACGCTACCTCGCTAACGCGGGAAATGGCAAATAGTCTAAAAGAAAAAAAATATGTATATAAATAATGAATAAATATATATATATGTTATCCCTGGGGGATAGATGAGAAAGAATACTTCCCATGTATTCCCTGTGTGTCATGGAAGGTGACTAAAAGGAGAGGGAGCAGGGAGGGGCTGAAAATCCTCCCCTCTCATTTTTACTTTTCAAAAAAAAAAAAAAAAAGAACAGAGAAGGGAGCAAGTGGGGATATTCCCTCTAAGACTCAGTCGTCTGTTCTTAATGCTACCTTGCTAACACGGGAAATGGCTAATATGTATGAAAGAAATATATGTATAATTTTTTTTTCATGATTGCCATTAATGAGGTGGTGCCAGGAACAGACAAATAGACTGGATTTGCTCACATCCATTCTGTAGTTGTTATGTATATCTTGCACATGCCAGAACTGCTTTCTTAGATACCTTTCATTCCTCACCCACTCCCCTTGCTTCATTTACTCTTACCTTTTACCATTCTATGCTCAATCTCTCGATATTTCTTCACGTCTCATTTCCTAGCTCATTTAGTTTCACCACTCTTCTAATTGATAATATTTCCTCTTGTTTGAAAACCTTGACGAATAGTGATCAGACATCCCACCTCTCAGCATATTTACATCCAGAAGTCTGTCTTTTACATTCCTGTCAATTACTATGTAATCCAATGATGCCCTCTGCCCATCTTTCCTACTCACATTACATGCCTGTCAATTAATATGTAATCCAATGATGCCCTCTGCCCATCTTTCCTACTCACATACGTATACGTGTCTCTCTTTTTAAACCAGGTATTCTATATCACCAGTTCTTTTTTGGCACACAATTCCACATGCTGCTCATCACTTTCATTCACAATTCTGAATGCCCGTTGTCCCGAAGCCATAGCTCCCTACTCACTACTAGACCCCCACAGACTTTTCCATAGTTTACCCCGGCCAGTTCAAATGCCCTGGTTCATTCCATTGACAGCACATTGACCCCTGTATACCACATCGTTCCAATGCATGCTATCCTGTGCACGCTTTTCACCTTCGAGCATGTTCAGGCCCCCAATCATTCAAAATCTGTTTCACTCCTTCCTTTCATATCCAGTTAGGCCTTCCCATTCTCATTGTCCCCTCCACTTCTGACATATATATATCCTCTTTATCAATGTTTCCTCTCATTCTCTCCATATTCCCAAACCATTTCAGCACCCTCCTCATCTTTCTCAACCACCCTCTTTTTATAATCACACCTCCACCCACTTTCTTTATAATTAAACCTCTCTCTTACCCTCTCATTATGTAATGAAACAACCTCACACCACATTTTGTCCTTAAACATTTCTTTTCCAACACATCTGCCCACCTTTTCACAGCTTTATTTATAGCCCATGCCTTGCATCTATATAATGCTGTTTGGAGTACTGTACCTTCAAACATACCCATTTTTGCTCTCCCAGATGATTATCTTTCTTTTCACTAGTTCTTCAGTGTTTCCAGAACCTTTACCCCAACACCCACCCTGTGATTAATTTCTCCTTCCATAGTTCCATTTGCTGCCATGTCCTAACTCCCTCATATCTAAAACACTTCACTTCCTCCAATTTTTCTCCATTCAGACTCGCTCCCCAACTGACATGTTCCCCAACTCTGCTAAACCTGATAACTTTGCTTTTATTCACATTTATTCGCAACTTCCTCCTTTCATACATTTTTCTAAACTCAGTCTCCAATTTCTGTAGTTTCCTACTTGAATCAGCCACCAGTGCTATATCATCAGCAAAGAGCAACTGACTCTCTTCCCAGGCCCTCTCATCCCAAATAGGCTACATAATCACCCCTTCTCCAAGACTCATGCATTTACCTTCCTCACCAACCCATTTGTAAACAAATTAAACTGCCATGGTGACATCACTCACTCCTGCCTAAGACCAACCATTCACATTCCTCTCTTTCTGATCGTACACATGTCTTACATCCTTGATAAAAACTTTTTCCTGCTTTTAGTAGCTTTCCTCCTCCACTGTATACTCTTAATACCTTCCACAAGGCATCGCTACCAACCCTGTAATATGCTTTCTCCAGATTCATAATTACCAGATACAAATCCCTCTTTTTCTCCAAGTATCTTTCACACATTTTTTAAATCAAACACCTGATCCACACATCTACCATTTCTGCAATCACAATGTTCCTTTATAATCTGATGTTCTGTACATGCCTTTATCCTCTCAGTTATTATTCTTCTCTACAACTTACAAGGTATACTCAACAAATTTGTACCTCAGTAGTTTGAACTTTCCTTTATCTCCCTTGCCTTTATACAGTTGCACAGTACATGCTTTCCACCAATTCTCAGGTACTTCACCATGGTCCATACATACATGAAAATCCTAACGAATGAATCCACAACACAGTCACCCAACTTTCTGAAGAACTTTAAGTTCAGCACTATCCACTTCAGCTGCCTTTCCACATTTCATCTTATGTAAGGCTTTGACCACCTCCTCTCTTCACCAAACTACTATCCACAACTCTCACTTCACTTACCACCCCAACCCAAATGCCCTACATCATTAGGTGAGACTTGTTTATGCAGATTTCATGAACATTGTTAGTGTTATTTTTTGACTTGTCTTTATATAGAAAGTCTGCATCATATGTAGTTTATAAATTTAAAAGGCAACTGTCCCCAGTTTTAAGCTACTAGCTGAGCAACAGCTTTGCAAATTGGGTGCATCCTTTGATATGTGTTCAGAAAATTCTGCATTATACCTTTCATGGCAGCAGGATTGAGACAGTAACCAACAAAAAAATCATCTATGATTAGACTCCAGCAGTAATTGTTTCTGAAAACATCGAAGCACTGCCATGAAATTATGATGTATGACTTAATTTTTATAAGACGAAAATCAGTGCGGATTAAGGCACCACAAGGCAGGAAGAGATGCCCAGTGAATCAGAATTGCTTTTGAATGAACATGTGGAACGAGGCTGAGATGGGTCATCCTTCAGCTGCCTTTTAACATCTCGAAGATACCAGTTACTATATTTAAGCATTTCTGAGCTTGTAACGCACTTACAAATACACATTCATATATAGATCATAATATTATGCACCAGTAAAAAAAATGCAGAGTAATCCCAGCTTTTAGACAGTATGTATACATTGTTGCTGCTGGAAATCAGTTTATAACTGGAAGCTCTTGTGTTACCAGAAGGACCTCTTTATTATTAAAGGAATATATCAGTAAATTAGTCTCTGGTAAAAGCCAAAATACGGGGACCTCTTGATCAATGTGTACTTGATTTATGTCAAATTTAGAACAACGCATGTGGTCCATGTACACTTTTTTTAATTTACACAGTGCGTATGTGTAATAATGCAATCATTGCTGGGCTGGAAGCACTGTGTTGTAGCATTGCCAGCACCATGTGAGAAGTGCACATACTTTTGGCATGGATACAGTCTATAGTCCCATAATGCTACAGTATTTTGTGGTGCAATGTACTGTATGTTGCTCCTTACCTCTTGCCAACAGAACATCTTTTAAGTTCTCCTTGTACCAGTTGTGCTAAGAAGCATAAAGCCTTCAACAACGGGGTGAAAATGGATGTTCTCAAACGTTATGAGGTAGTAAATGAATAGCTGATATTAAGTGCCCATGGACTTAGTGTATCTTGTTTACAGATTATTTGTAATAATGCAGAGAGGATCAAGGAGAGTGCCAGAAGTGGAACATTAATCATTGCTTCTAAAACCTTGTTTTCCCAGAGTTCAACTATGGAGAGAATGAATGTTGAGCACATGGATTAAACACCAAAGGCCCGGAGTATATATGATGACTTAGCAGCAGAAGAAGGAGCAACAGTGACATTTTAAGCAAGTCTTACTTGATTTGCGAATTTTAAGAAATGCCACTACATCAAGATGACTGGTGAGGCTGCTTCTGCTGATCTCGTTGTAGACAAAAATTTCCTGGGAACCCTCAAGATAATTACCAAGGAAGGCAGTTATTCTCCTAAGTAGATTTTTAATGTATTTGAGACCAGATTATTTTGAAGGAGAATGCCTTTGAGAATGAACATTTCCCATGATGACTAAACTAGGATTTAAAGTTGCCAAGTAAAACTAGAGTTTAAAGCTGCCGAGGATTGCCTTATGCTGCTTGTAAGGGGCAATGTTGAAGGCGACTGCAAGCTTCAACCATTATTGGTCTACCATTCAGAAAATCCCAGGGCTTAGATCATAAGGGATATGTGAAGCAATATTTGTGACTTTTGTTATTCTAATCCAAAGGCATAGAAAACAGGCTAAGTTTTCTCTGGTTATTTTGCTGCATAGCTCCATGTAGAGCTGAAGGAGAACTGTGCGAAGCAGCATATGTTTCTCCTTTTAGATAATGCCCTGGCCATCCACCTTTAGTTACATGACATTAGTGGGAACATCCAAGTATTTTTCTTCTACCCAACATTACATCTCATCCAGCCAGATCAGGGGGAGATATTTCTTTTCAAGGCCTACTATCTATGAAAAACATTTGGTTGGTAGTAGTTGGTAAGGAGCCAATGACCAGGGAGGTATATTACTGGTACTACCCACCTGGGTTTTAGGAGGGTTAGTGATAGCTGCATAGTGAACCAGCACTTCATTGGTAGTCAGGTTGCTCTCCTCTCACCCAATAGCTGTCTTTTCTATCTGCCTCACCTACATGTGGACTGTTGGCATTCCGTCCACAAACATACAAAATCTATCTCCCTGTCACACACAACACTTGACAACGCTTAACTCACACAGCTCATTCTTCATAACTCTAGATTTCCTGTGGTAAATACTAAGTGCTAGCCCAGCCTTTTTGCAAAATGGTTGGAGATAGAAGCAGTTGGTTGGAACATTAGGTTATAGTCAGTAGGAACATTAGGTTGGAGCCTCTGCAAATGCTGCACTAGAGTGGCCCTCTTAGTGTGGCCTGTTAAGAGTGAGACATTAAAGGCTAAGAAGCAGCACTGGAGTTCACTAGTTATGGAGACTTTGTTGCCATGGCCACCCCATTGAGGGAGTTCCTGAAGGTAACAGACATCAGAGATATAGATAGATAGAACATTTACAAAGTATATGAAGGCTACAGATAACTGTGAAGGAATTCTGGAAGTCCTTCACCATCAGGGATGCCATCATGTGACTGTGAAGGAATTCTGGAAGTCTTTTACTATCAGGGATACCATCATGATCACCTGTGAGACCTGGATGGAAATCAACGATATTTGTATGAACTGAGTGTTTACACATGTATACCAGGTTTTTTATGTCAACATCAAAGTATCAGGCACATGTGTACACATTGGGGAAATGGTGAAAAAAAAGTCAGCTTTGAGGAGGGTGTATGTGGAGTAGTTGCTAGAATAGTATGAGGAGCTCGTGAATGAAGCTCATCTGTTGGTGAAGGAATACCAGGAGAAGGGAAGGTTGAGCAAGTGTGTTCTCTCACTAGCAAGAGTTTAGCTGAAGCATTTCACTACATTGGCCTTGCTCTCACTATATTTGATGAGGATGACCCAAGCAGAGAATGGAGTTCAAAAGTCTTAGCTGACATCAGGTGTTATTAAGAAATTCGCCATGAGAAGACAGTGAAGTCTAATATAGACAACATGATTACTTTTGAAGAAAAAGGGTACTTGTAAGGAAGGCCAGCCATCAACATCTAGTGATGTAATAGCTGAACTCCCATGACCGCTACCACCTAACTATGACATCAGACCCAGATCACCCCCTTACCCAGTCATTCTTCATCTCAGCTTTGTCTCTATCAGTACCAGCAAGCAATTCAGGAACAGCAGTAAACGTAAGTGTTGGAATTAAGTTTATTTTGTCTATTAATAAAACTCCTTGTACAGTATATATAGTACAGTATTTCATATTTCGTGGTATGCATATACTGTAGTTTTTCATTGGTTTAACACTTGGTACTGTTAATGATAACACCCATCCCATTACTTATTACATTATTTGATTTATGTTTTTGATATGTATGACCATTTTCAAGAAGGTAACGTGTAAATCGAGAGGTCCCTGCATTTAATTGGCCTCCTCCATTGAGGGACTCAGGGCTTATTTCTTTTCTGTTTGATCAAGGGGGCTAGCATATCCTCAGTTCAGTACCAGGCTCAGAATATAGACTTAGTGTCCTGAAGAGATTTGACTCTGAGCTTAGACAATAGCAGACTGAGGATACACCAACTATAACACCTTCTCCTAAGGTTCCTTTCCCTGGACAAAGATTATTTAAAGGCTGTATAGGCACCAAGGATTGAATGGTGCTTGGTACCATCAAAAGGTAGGGGTTATCAATGTTAGACATTTTATGTACAGACTGTGATGATAGTTAATGACCAATGGTGGAGGCCATTATATTGTATAGTTGAAGTACTACATCTAAATATTATTTGGCAGCCAAACAAACCTGGAGAGAGGGTCTTTAAGATAGTAATATCCTTGGCTTTTCCTGTGATTTCAGAAACAACTCTCCCAAGAATTCAGAACTTCTTTTATGCTGCAGGGTCTTATAAAGTATTGATATTACCCAGCATTGTAATTTTGATATATTTTATATTATTTATGTTGAATCTTGCTTAGGGATGGATATATATATATATATATATATATATATATATATATATATATATATATATATATATATATATATATATATATATATTATGTTTTGTTACTAGGAGATTAATCAAGAAACACAGTTGTTACCAGTCGAGTCCTTGTACATAATATGTTTCACATTTCAAAATTTTCCCTGTTAATTGTTGGTGTTTGAGTGTTTTGTACCTAGCTACATAAAATTATGTACACTATTTGTGTATGCCACACAAGTTACCAAGCATAACTGCATTTTCTTTATAGTATGGAAGGCAGCTGATCAGCCTTCCCAAATATATAAATTTATACCCAATACATGATTTTCTTTCTCTTGTCATAGGTATAAGAAAAAAGCTTTTTGTAAAGAACGTTTGAGTGTACAATGTGAGAAGTAAAAAGCCATTGTCTTTCATTGTTAGCTTTTGTCATACTTTAGTGGCAGTGATGGACTCTTTCCCATCTTAAGTTCGCTTCACCCTTCAGATTTTTTTTCTTTTGAATTATACCTAATTTATATGTTTCTTCTTATTCTGGCTGCCTTTTTTCCCCCCCCCATTCCTTATGTACACTTAACCCATTCTGTGGAGCCATGGGTTCCCACAACCCAGTCCTTATTACAGATGTGGGAAATAGAAATTGAATTTTGGTAAAATAAACCAGTATAAACAGACATCTGTTACCAACTTTTGGTTACCATAGCAATCACACTGCCATGCTCTTAAATGTGCCACATATCAAATTACTAAAGCTATGTCCTGCATGGAATGGCTAACTTATGAGAGCCATATCTTACACAGAATGGGTTGAGGAGGTAGCCCCTATTCTTTTGATTGCTTTTTGTGTAAACAGGTATTGCCTATATGTATAACAAGTATGATAGCATATAATATGCTATCTTTTAAATTTTTCAAGAGCTTTTGTTTTGTTTATGGGATGTGTGAAAAATATATGGGGTAGGAAGATGGCTGTTGGTTGGTGTGAAAGCCTTCTATAGAGGAGCAAATACAATATGTAAGAGTGGATGAAGAGTTAAGCAAAAGTTTCTGTATACATATGGGTGTGAGGCATGGCTGTGTAATGGCACCATGGTTTTTAACATATTGATGGATGAAGTGATGAGAGACGAAAGCAAAACTAGGGAAAGGGTACAGAGATAGAGTATGGTGGCAAGGTACATGACAAGCCTGTTTGTGAATGACTCTCTTTGTTTTCAAAGAGTTTAGAGGAATTGCAGAAATTGTGTTTTATGATGTGTGTAAGTGTGGGCAATTGAAGGTAAATGTGAATAAAAGTAATGGTGTTTGAAAGGAAATGGAGTGAAAATACAGATTTTGCAAAGCCCTATAGCGAGAGAAGAAAATGTACTGAACTGCTATAGATACGGGAAGGAGAAAGATTGGAAGAGGTGGCAGTTTAATTATTTGGAAGGTGTTTTGGATAAATTTGGTGATATGGAAGGAAAGATAAGGGAGTAGCATAAGATACAAGGGTCACTGGGTCCCTTATTTGAATAAATGGTAAAGGGGTTAATATAGAAATAAAGGAAGGATTAAGGGATAGTACAGTCCTCTCGACCCTGACATATGCAGCTGAAGTATGGACATAAAACGGGTCACAGTCAAGAATAAAGGCTCTGGAAATGAGCTGTGTGAATTAACAAAAGAAATGTGAGAGTGTACGAGATATTTGGTATGGCAGGCAATGCATTGGGAATGAAGTGTGGAGTGGTAGAGAACGTGAAACTCAACACCTTGAGGTGGTTTGGGCTTGTGGAAAGAATGCGAGATGGGGAGTTTACAAGTAGAGTGAATGATAGTACGAGAGGTTGGTGTGAGAGGAAAACCTTTTGTGACATGGGGAAGTAGAGTGATAGAGTATTGAAGGGAGACAGATGTTGGAAGAATGCATAGAATGGTGTGTGTGAGGGAGGCATGCAAGGACAGGAATAAATGGAGACTTGTTTGCCAAGGCCAACCCCCTTGATGGGAGTTCTTAGAGAGAACGGGCCTCTGAGATACAGATATATATACATTCTGAGAGCAGCTGTTGGATCTTCAACTCTAGATGGTAGGATGATGTTTTGGAGCTGAAACATGTTGAAAGATTATGCCTGTGCTACATTAATGGAAGTGTGGGAAGATATGTACAAAACACGTATATAAATTAAGGGTATGCTGTTCAGTAATAGGACTGCTGACAGACAATGTATGGTTTGCAATAGATTTGCAACCAAAAGGGTCTAAAGTTTGTTTGAAGACATTTGAGACGTATCAGTTGTTGTTTGTAGATAACACAGTTCAGGTGGTAGACACCAGTGAAAAGCTCCATGAGCTTGAGAGTTTAAGAGTGTGTGAAAGGAGAAACCAGAGAAAATGTGAACGAGAATAAAGTAATTTGGTTCATCAGGGGGATGAGACAGGGTAAAAGTTTAGCTTTGAATGAGGAGAGCCTAAAGGAAGTGGAAAGCTTGAAGTATCGGTAAGTGTATGGAACCACAATGGCAAAAATTAGTCAGAGTTGGAGAGGGGGGTGCAAGTTCTTTGGTGTAAAGTGTACTGAAGGAGAGGTTAGTTGTCTGGTGGAGGAAAGGTGAATAGTAATTCCAACAGTGTTGTACAGATGCTAGTCTTTGAACTCGTCACAAAAGAAAGGAAGAGGGTGGACATGATGAAAATGAAATTCTGTAGGGTATATGGTGTTAGGTTGATTATGTATTGGAGAGAAAGGTGTGGTAGTCTAAGTGACGGGTTTGGATATTTGCAGAAGTGAAGAAAGACTGATTAGGAGGATTGATGTGTCAGAAATGAAGGAACTAAGGGTAGGGAGAGCCCACCTTACCCCATCCTTTCCATCTTCTTATTGGTCTCTGTGAAGTTCATACAACAATCATGACTAGTGGTGGTAGTAATGGATAATGCTTTTCAAGGATAAGGAAAATGTGGTTTCAGCATACACAAACAAGGTAAGAAAAACAATGAATGTCAGTAAGTGATTCTGTGTATGTCTACCAGTGATGCAGAGTTATTAAGGATTTAACTATTTCTAACAATACTTCTGGTACCATTACAGTTTTGGTCATGCAGTTATGCTAAATGAATGGAAGCTATTGAAGCTTCCTTTGAATTATGTACATGGGGGCTTTCTCAATAGTAGAATTAATGGTCTGAACAGGAAATCTTGGCATTTAAAAAAATCTTTCAAATAATTCATTTTATTAGTGAGTTATGAAATTTGTATAGAAGAGCTTAATACTGAATTTGGTGAGGTTACACTTGTAGCAATCTCATATTTTAAGAATTGTTTCCCATTTTAAATGCTTACAGGCAAACAAACTCTTAAAACAAGAAAGTACTTTATATGTTCTACCCAAAATGATTCCATGTGACATACACAGAGGAGTCACTTTTTCGACTTGAGTTACATGACCACTCATGTGGTAACATTACTTAACATGCACAGTAGAGTACATGTTGGACAATACATTTAGAGCAGAAATCCTGCCAGTCATAAAATATTACAGCAATTAGTTGTCTTAATATGCTCTATTATACAGAAATTTAAGGTATTAAGAGTTTATGTCTAAATTTCTTATCAGATCAGCACTTTGTACTTTGTGTCCAACAGTATCAATGATTTATATGCCTGAGCACCAAAACTAACATCTCTTAGCCAGCTGAGATATGGATGTACAAGGGAAACACTTATTCAAGACTGTGCAGTGTAGTTGTACAAGGACAATAAATTTCATACTACTGTATTTACATTCATACTAAAAGTGTCTTGGGTTTGTTATTTGTAGGCTAACTTAAAACTAAAACATCAATAAAAGAGTATTATATAATAGTTCATGAATTACAACTGCTTCAGTTGCTAAAAATATTAAAAATAGAAAAGTTTCTCAATTGGTATTTTTACAGCGATAAAATATTAAAAGCAATAGAAAAGTTTCTCAATTGGTATTTTTACAGTGCAAAAATGTAATCACCATAAAAGTGATAACTGATACAGTTTACTTCATTATAAAATTTGGCCACTTTTGGCCAGCCACTACCCCCTCCTCCTCTATTTTAAAATATTATGAAGGAAAATATATATTCAAGAAACATATCTAAAAAGGATTCTCAAGTTAAAAAGCAATCAGACAAGTTATGTTACTTAAATGACTGATGATATCAATATAAAAAAAAAAAAAAATTAGCCATTCCATTTTGTAAAGTTTATTTTTCAGGCTATTAGCATTCCAATTCAGTTTCCTTAAAATAATTGCACAACTAAAGCTAAAATTCAACCCATCATCCCTACATTTCATTCCTAAAGTAAAAGTTTGTTCTCCTCCTACAGAATTTTAGTCAACCTGTTTAATAAGATTAAAAAACTGAAGATAAAAAACTTTAAAATATTTATGTAAACTGCTGTGTATCATGTAATATGTTGGTTATGACATGAGGAATATGTGGTTACAATTTGATAAAAAAATAAGAAAAAGTGTTTCCTACTTCAACTTTATATATCAGACTATTAATATTGAAAATTATGCAATAAATGTTATATTCCCTTTGGATAACAAACAATGAATGATAAAGGAAATGATGAAGGATCAGAGAATACTGGCAGTTGCAACTGGAGCGGAATGGCACATGTCCGCGGGACAATAAAGTACCCTGGGAGGAGAAAAGGGGTGGCTTTGCCCAGTCTCTAGTTGTGCTGGGCTTGTCCATTTTCATTAAACTATGTACACTGTACACTAGGCCATGGCACATGGTCACCTGGGCATGACATCGTTAATGGCGGTCACGATGTCGTCCCCTTGGTTCTGAAGAGGTATACAACTCTTATCTTCCTAATGATGATCCACTTCTATGTTCACTTCTTTCTCGAGAATTTAAATTACGGAATGTTCCTGGTTAGGTGCCCGCATAAGGGAACCATGCTGACGCATGGTATTCAGAAGATGGACGGGAAGATGGGTAACTTCGACGTAGATCCTCCCATTCACCATATCGATCAAGACAACGTTCTTTTGCTCTTCGTTCTTCAGCCTCTAAATCATCACTCACATAGCCATTATTACTGTACACCTCCATAATGGGGAGTCCAGGCCGTCCTCCTGTCCCAGTTACGATGTCTGGACCACCACGGCGAGTTGTAACTCCCTTACTTAAGCTCGATTCACTGGACTCTTCACCTGAAGTGCCGAGGCCCAAATCTTTTTCTAGACTATTGCCATCTTCCTTATTAGATGCTAGTGTAGCAGCAGCACCTGGTGCAAGGAATGGTCCAGAATGACTTAGTGCTACAGGTCCCACTGGGGAAACTACTGCTCCATTGTGCATTGCTAGTACACCATGAGGCCGAGGAATTCTTAAGTTGTTGGGATCAATATGGCCTGAGTGATTCATTTCTTGACCATGCACAAAAAATGGATGGCCAGCTGCCTTAGATGGTGGTAAGACTTCCTTTGGCTTCTTTTTACGACAAGATCCTGGACCCAGGAGAGAAAGGAGGACTGGCAAAAGGAAGATTCCATGCATAGCACCAAAGAATATGACTAGAAACACAGTTTTGAAGAAAGTTATAAATATATATGAAGGAGCTAAAATCAGAGCTGTGATACCTAAAATAGTTGAGAGGCCACCCTGTAATATAGGAAGACCAAGGGCATATAAACACTCCTGCACACGCTCCTCTGGAGTGTCCACTTTAGCAGCCAGGTATGCATATGAAATATGAGCTGAGAAATCAACACTAAAACCAATGCACATAATGAGGTTAATCATGGAAATGGAGTCTAGATTAACTCCCCATAGGGTCATGTAACCTACAACTCCTATTTCAATCGAGATGATGGAAAAAGCAACCCAAAGAGAGCACAGAGGATTAGGTATGAATATCAGTGACATAATCATCATTACAACAGCAGCTAGAATGATTGCTTGTATGCTTGTTGTTCTCACCAGCACATACTGAAAAAGAAAAAGGAAAATGCCTTTGTAGTGTAGTTACAAAAATTATCAGTTTCACTAATTCAATTATATTAATAGAAAACATTAGCTACTGCAGCAGCACTTACCTGATCAAAGAAAATGAAGAAGGGATTGAACACCGTAACATTGAATTTTGATTCAGATGCCACTTTGCGTAGCTGCTCCATCATGTCTTTGTCACCATTGGCATCACGAATCTTGTATGTTTGGATGATGAATCTGGATGCTATAATGCGTGTGTAGTCATCATTAAAGGTCACATCCTGAGCATAGGGGTTAGCTGGGCCTGATAAGTAGATCTGGTAAGAGAGGACATAATAACATTAGTAGAATATCTTTTTGCAACTTTTTTTGAAAACACAAATGTGTATATGTGTGTGTATGTGCAAGCAGTTCCTATTCCATCTCTATTTTCAATAATTCAAATGTGCCCAATCTTATGACAATTAGGTGGATCATATGCTGTCTTTCAAAAACTGCAGTGACTTCTTGCTTGTCTACATTAGCTTCCCTCCCATTTAAACACACATACAAAGGACATGATAAGCTTGGAAATTGCATTAACTTACAAGAGGACCAAAATTGGTTTGGTACATGACTGAAGAAGTTGAACACAAGTAAATGTAAAAATTATGGATACAGCGAAAGAAGGGTATGATGTGATGATAATCATTCATCAGGAAATTAGCAGCAGTAATATGTGAGAATGACTTGGGAGTTGACATCGTCTCAGACAAATCACCAGAGTTCTGCTTTAGGAAAATAGTTAAGGTGACTAGCTGTGTGCAGGCAAATAATAAAATGGAAGTCTAGCTCATGGATAAAGAAATATTCAGCTAGCTGAATCATACAAAGCCAAAATAAAAATATGCTTAAATTTGGTCCCCACACACATGAAGAAGCACAAAAAGCAAATAGAGAAGATCCAGAGGAAAGCAACAAAGATGGTATTAGAATGAAAAGAAATGAATTACAGGGAATGGTGAGAAACAAATCTGCCCACCTTATTAGAGAAAGGTTAGCGATCACTACCTTTTTCTCCAAACATATTAACACACTGTAGACAGTGAACAATTCCTCAAAATATTTACGGATTGAACAATGAGAGGACACATGAAATTAAACAAAAGACCTTAAAACATGAAAAATTACTTTTACAGTATAATAGTGGTGGACAGCATACAGAAATCAAAATTGTATGATAGTGGTGAAATCAATGTTGTTCATTCTAACAGACAGGTAACAAAGTGGTTATGAGATACAAGCTGCTATTCTCTTGAGGAAGACAACTGTTGAAACACTGAAAATTAAATCATGATCTGCAACTAATGTATCATTGCTACCTTATTACCGAGAATAAGCTAAATGGCATGTAAGCACATATAAAGTGCTCCACTGGGTACAGTTTTGTCATTTTCTTCAGAATTTATCTGTAATAACAGTTATTTTGTTCTGATTATCTGAGAATATCCCACATACAATTTACAGTGGATTTTAGGAGTGCCACAGTGAAATAGTCAAATTGACCTTTTACAGCTGTAACCAAACATAATCATCTACAGCAACATACAGCCTCAAAATTAGTTTTCGATGGATTTTTACCTTTCCTCGTATTCGTAATGAATTATCCCTCATAAAAGTGTGGGACATTTTTCATCTCTTAAGTGCTGTGAGGCTTTAACAGCAAACTGTCCTGAGTGCCATTAGTCATGATGGTAACGGTGATATTTTTTTTAATGCTTACCATGGAAAATCAAGAGAGCCAATGGGCTATTTTCAAGGTCTAAATGAGACGTTAGAAAGAATGTACCCTCTGGTACACAAGAGCATCACAGTTTCTCAGTGCATTATGCATGAGGACCAAGAAAAAGGATATCACT
The DNA here is from genome assembly GCF_036320965.1 of Panulirus ornatus. Lineage (NCBI taxonomy): Eukaryota > Metazoa > Arthropoda > Malacostraca > Decapoda > Palinuridae > Panulirus > Panulirus ornatus. The sequence goes on from NC_092261.1 coordinate 3,227,544, forward strand.
TACTTCTTTAAGATTACGACAGAAATCTTCTTCAGTTGTAACATTAAGGTCCAAGAACTCTTTGTTTCTTCGAATAAAACCGAGCCAGGCCCTCAACCAAGACTCTGTAAAGAGGGGCCCTGCAGTGTATGAAGTGTTCTCAAACTTTTGGTGCAAAGCCATTAGCTCATCCTGTGTCTCAGGATCACTATAGGTTACATCACCTGTTATAGCAACCTAAAAAGAAAGAACTGCATTAAATATTTTATCAGTGTTACACTATTTAGAAAATACATCATAATACTTTTTCTTGCTCGTTTGATTAAAATACAATTAATAACTACGAACATTTTAAGAAATAGTTTTAGTTAGATAAATTAAACAGCCATTACCAACTTTTTAGTCAAATTCAGATGTATGCATTTACACCTCGAGAGAGGGAGAACATCAACTTTTTCTAAAAAGTAAATATAATAAAAAGAATACCCTAAATTGTCATATGGGGGCTTTGCTAACCTGCACTCTATACGGAAAATCCCTGAAGTACTTGTCCTCACGATTGTAGAACTCAACAGAATAAGAATCATCACGAGAGAGCCTTCGTCGCTCCAATCCCTCCTTCACCATTGTACAGCCCCAGCAGGCAACCAGCAGATACATCAGAAACACCATTACCACCAATGCTGAAGGAAGAAAATGTAAGGTCAATAATTCACAGAAAGACCACAATGTGTTGTACCATCTCTGATGAAATAATGGCAGTCAAGTACTGTCTATTATGTTTTGTATCAAAGTATACCAAGACTAACTCAAGGAGGCAGATAAAGGTCACCTTTAATGGCAGGGATGTTGAGGAAGCGGGCTACATAGTCCCTGAAGAAGACCATAAATGCATGGTGCCTGTTGTCCTTGGGGTTCAAGGGATCAGACTCACTGATGCCACCCGTGCAAAATAGTTGATAACAGCGGCCATCATCCACTGTGGGCAAAATGTTATCAGGTCATTAGAGAAACTGTGATGGCATTATGCAAGATGAACCAGTTGGAATGAAAGGGTAGGCAGAGTGAGGTGGAATGAAAATGATGGTTGGGAAGAGATGAATGGTGACATGATGTTGGTGAAGGAATGAAGGTGAATGGCATGGGGTGCCATGGCAAAAATGAGGAAAGAAAACATGAGGTTGGCTAGTTCTAACTAGATTAAACTCTTGGTAGGTGTTTGTGTAGTGGGGGCTAGAAGAGTCTGGACAATAATGACACTCCCCTACTCAAGTCTCTTGGGGAGGGTTCACCACCTCAGGGGCTGTCAACTTCAAGTATCTCAAATCTAATACACTACATTTTCCATGTCTTACTTATGAGGTCCCTTGGCATGAGTTTGGTTGGTATATGGTCAGGTAGGTTCTCTTCTACTCCTAAGCTTATTTGTTATTACTGTTGGCCAAAAGTTTTTGAGAGAACAGAAGCCACCCTCTCCATCCCTACTTGATCCAACACACAACTTTATGCATTTAGATATGATTTTCATTAATAATTTGTGTATTGAATTTTACTTGTTGGTATGGTCAACAGGCTTTAGATTTTAAAATATTAAATAAAATGTCATATGGAATATGAAAGGTGTATTAAAATATTAAATAAAATGTCATATGGAATATGATAAGTGTATAAATGCTCTCGGCACTTGTCCTCATTGGCTAGCAAAACTAAGTTAATCAAAAACAATCGTGTAGCTCCAGCAAAGACGAGATGATACAGGTGTTAAGTTTATATGTGTGAGTGTGGTGGAAGATCACATGCCTGCTCCAGCTGAAGAGTGTTTCTAATTGATCTTGCAACCATCTCTACCTTCAGCACTACTTTCGCACTCCATTTTACCCTTACATCTAACTTTTAAATAATAGGTATAAATGTGCCTCAAATTCTTGTTGAAGTTTTAGGTTTATTTTATAGAGTGCTTAAATATGGACAGCTTATGGCAACAGAAGCAATTAACACATTAAGGATCTTGTCAGAACCATTTCTTCCAACCAACACAGACTGATATGAGCAGCCACTTCACCCTTATGTGATGACCAACGTCATATGACGTTTTAAGTTTCCTGCCTCTGTTTGGTCCTCAAATGCTAAAAGACATCTGAGGATGTCCTTTAACAGGATCATAACCAACCTCTGTGGACATCTGTAACTTTTCCCACCTCAAGCAAAATATCCAGGCAAGAGGGGGAAAAATTCTGCTCCCCGAGTCCAACTATCACCACCAACTTGGAGGCACATCCACGGACCTCACCGGTCGTGTACAACAGCCCTAAAGAGCGAGCAGGAATGTGTCATTTATGTTCAAGTTAATGGAAAATGTGATGAATCACATGAAATATAAGCATGTTAAGTAACCATGAATTCTGAGGGAGTAAGGGGGAAGGCCAGCAAAAGGACCTCTCCATCAATGTCCCCACTACACTCATGTTCGGCTTTTGTCTCTAGTGTGGGAGATATGAAAAAACTGCATCTCACCTTCTGTCTGTGAAATTTTAGAGTTTTGGAGGGCTATGGTAATATGACAGTAAAGAGCCAGAATGTTTCCAAGCATATATGACCTAGGCTATTAACTAATGCTGTGCTTGTGAAGGAAATGAGTGGTGTGCCACTCACAGTTCCACATCCCCTCCTGCTTTTAGTAATGTCGTGCTATTCATCACCCACTCTTATGTAAGAAATAATAGTAGTTATTCACAATTTCAGAGAAATAAAGAAGACCTCCATGTTATCCTATCGTATCATGAATTGTCACAAAAGTAGCCATATTCCCCTCCTCTCACTAACCGAGAGCTACACTTGGCCAACAAGAGGGAAGTCATGTTACTTTTTGTGTACAGGTATTTTCCTCTACTTTTGCATGACTCTATCAATTCATGAAATAAAATTATTTTTCACATGGGATTTTTCTTTAGCTCATATTAAAGGCTGTTTTCAGCAAATTAATACTAGCTCCGGGTAGCTCCTCAGAATACTGTGCAAGCCAATCCCTCTTCTGATTGTTGTCAATTAAGATAAACCATCCTTGCTACCACAGGCCCACTAACAGGTACATTCACATTAAACCCCCAAATTAGGCATCTCAAGAATAATTATAAAGTGACAATATTCTCACATGGATTGGAATTTTATAACTAAATGCTTGCTACTGTAACAAGATAAAGATATGGTTGTTGGGTCAGGGAGTGACCATATTCACACCAGGCAAAAAAGGAAAAGGCTCCAGATCAAAATGTAGCTGGGTTACATAATACAAAGTGGGAGGGAATAACATGATCTAGGGTACTTACCTGCTTCCGATTTGGGCTTGACCTTGCGGCAGGTGATGCCGTGACGCTGACCCTTCTCCATGTAGCCAGAAATGGCCAGGCAGCCACCGAAGAAGGTGATGTGCCACACATATGTCACCAGCACTGCCGTGCCTGCAGCAGCATCACACTCATCAAAATACAGTTTCCACATAACGGGCTTAGAACATGAAATGCTAAACTGTAATTTGTATATTTCTCTTGCTACCTAGTTTAACGTTCATCTCTATTTATGTTACTTTTATAACTACACTGAAGAACACTAGATGAAAGAGTCTGTTCTTGAAAGTCTGAACGGACACCAGAGTCTTACGATCGCAACTCTAGCTAAACAATACTCTGAAAATGAACCTGCTGAAGCTGAATGATTTTTAGAAAATTAAGGATGCATTACTTCATTACAGTACCTAAACTTTCTCACCTTCAACGGTAAAGGGATAAACATTAGTATTGAAGTGACTTAAACACTGAGGCAGAACTGACCTGTGTAGAGGCAGAAAATCTGGACGCAGGGGAATGGGGTGCTGGCACCAATGAAGAAGGAGATCATGTCAGTGAGGGAAGTTATGGTAATACTGACAGCAGCCTCAGCAAAGGTCTGGGCCATCCTGTCCGGAACATCATCCTGCAGCTTAGTTCGCCGCCATGCAGCCAACATCACAAACGTGTCATCAATACCAATGCCTGACCAACAAAGACATTAGGTTATTTTTTTTTCTGTAAACTCCAGCTGATTCTGTGATACGAGGTTTTTAATCATATAAATAACTACCTCAGACCTTTATAGCCTAGCACAGGTTACTTTACCCAGGGGAGAGAACCAATATTAGGTACTGCTCATAAAGCTTTCACATACTGTGCATATCATTGTAGCATTCAAGGCCTTAAGAATAAATAAATATAAACTGAAACATGTAAAACAGTATATAATACATATTACTTCAATGAACTTCCCAACATTCAAACTGATGAGGTCTTACCAATGCTGAAAACAAACACTGTAACATGAACATTTTAAGCCGTAAAAGTACTAGCCGGATTCTCCAAGACAGAAATGCATATATGGCCAAGGGTAGCTAGCTATGATACGTATAACCACGACAAAAAGCTGTAACCACTCTTCAAACAAGCGATAATGGAATGTTCACTTTTTTCAGACCTCGTCGTCAACAATTTTATTACTCTGGTATGTTTGACAACATGCTTCAACACAGGCCCTTTACCTCCTGTATTTTTTGACATCCAAAGCGTGACTCTTGTGGGCCTAAGACACAAGTGACCCTCTGCAGCAGCCAACAACTCTCTCGCCAGGGATGAAAGTTTCCCACCGTCGCGTGACGATGTGCCTTCTTTCGTCAATGAGAATACCGCATATGCTATACGGTTCCGATGATCTCAGTCCTCTTATATTACTGGGTATTCTCACAGGATATGCGTTCAAGAAACGGCTCTTGAAATAACCGAGAACTCTTGGTCCGAGATGGAGACTCAGGCGCTCGCAGTGTTCAGAAGAAAAGCATGTGAATGTTGTCTTTATTATTATAGGACGTTTCAACGTCTCTTGTGAAGAATGGATGGAATCTGACTTCCTAGTGTGTTCTCTCATACTGGAAATTGCGTCATGTCCTTTTAATTAAGCAGCCTCCTCGTAGAGGGAAGTTACAGGGAAGCAGTCTTCTATTAGATCGACCATACGACACAGTTCAGTATCGTGCTTCAGAATTTTTTTTTATAGTCTTTTCTTTAACACCAACACCATTTACTCGCAAAGTCACATTCAATTACTCTTCTACTACCAGCATTTACTGCAAAACATTCTAGATGCTTTTACATTTTCCGTATCTATTCCTGAATAATTCTTAATAAGGTATGTTTGGCTAACAGTATCCCACTGGGCTCCAGAAAAGTGAACTGCCAATAATCACAATGGATACATAGAAACCATCGTACCCTTTATTACACAGAGTACAAATAATATATCTATATTAATGTATATAGATCTTAAACTATGGAGAAAAGCATGAGTTTTTCACATAACCAATACCCAGATATAAAAATGTAGACAGAAATATGGACGCCCAACCAAAAAGTACACAAATTAAGTGAGGGTTGCGGTTGCCATGGATACAGAATGACATTTTATGTTAAGCCCTACATTTCTTTTTTTGATACGTGGTATTCATACTTTCCTGTATAGAGCTTCTTTATATACTAATGATGAAATCTGATTGGTTCTAACAGTAGCAAACAGCTTATATAAGAATATAATCGACTAATTTTTGCTCCTATTAAATACGTTCTCGTGCAACAGAAAGGATGTAACTCTTGACTTTCAACGCAATCATTTCCATGGCACCTGCATCCCTACCTTCTCTGTCTACTTCTTTTAGCTTTCATTCCTGTATCTATATCTCTGCACTTTGTCACTTCTTATCTAGAAACAAATTACATAACTGCATGAATACACAACACGCTTCTAATGGTAAATGCTCGCGATAGACTACAACCTACTACCTCCGGCATAACCTAATAAGGGCAAGATACCCACCTCGCTGTCTTAGTCGTCAAGCACGTGAAAGTCCCAGTTACCAAACGTAACTGTCAGCCACGGACATGCAAGATGTTTGAAAGTTCAATTACAGACGAATCGTTGGAGCCGTGAAAAAATTGGTTGGCGATAAAGTGTGACGCGTGAAGACTGAAAGGCCACTTCCCTGGGAATGAAGACTGAAAGGCCACTTCCCTACTTCCCAGGCTACACCCTCTACTTCGCTCAATCATCAATCATGCTCTACGACCAATTACTATAACAGTCCCGAGTGTAGTGCTGATAGTGGCGTGCTGTTGGTGTAACCCGAGGCGGAGACGCGATGCTGGAGTACGTCCAACACTTTCACTTTTACTCAGTGGTGCTGGAGGTAGCTAGCTATACTGCCTCTGCTGCTGCATCTATCTAGTAGCATAACCCGTCTCCAGTCCAATCTTTGCATCTCCACCCTAAGTCAAATGGCTACTTCCCATCCCCCTTTTTTTCTCTCTTAAATCGCCACAGGACTGGCAAGGGCCCTCGTACCCCGACAGCCATTTTTGTTTGTTCTGCTTACCCACGGAGGTCAACCTGTTCACGTACTAAGCTACATCTGTCACACGACCGTCACCTTCCGTCGTACTGGAACATCTTTGAAATTTTGATTTTACATTTATATCAAATCACTTGAGTTACCATAGCCTCGACGTTAAGTGCATGGGAGAAAATCCTCATCGAGATAAATAGGTCTCTCTCTCTCTCTCTCTCTCTCTCTCTCTCTCTCTCTCTCTCTCTCTCTCTCTCTCTCTCTCTCTCTCTTGCGCGTTGTTTTTGTCAAAATGCTGCCCTATTCTACTGTGCTATAACTTACTGGCCGTAATAATCGCCTGTATACGGACACGCAGGACGCGGCAGTTGGCCCACAGCCATAACCTTGCTGTTTATTCTCCTTCCGAGGCTGGTCGATGGGTACCAGGGTTGCCTGTGTGTATGAGTGTATATACTTCGGTGCGAAGATGTGGTACACATACCCAAGGTTGTGACGAGGCAAGAAGAGTGATTCAAAACTCTTCTCGAGTCACGTACAGCAATCACAAATACAAATAACACACACACACATACACAAAATGACCTTCCTCACTGACTGTCTAGTTTTAACGCATATAAAGGAAGATACTCCACGTGTTCGTCATAGACGAGCAAAAAGCGATAATGTGGCAAGATGTTAATACAATGCTAAGCAACCTTACGCGGAACTGGCGATATGTCGGTAGCAAGGCTTGTGATCTCCGGCCACTTTTAATCAGTGACGTTATACTGAAGATCCCACGTATACATTTCCGTCCGTCTGAGGTCCAGGGACACACCTTCATCATTATCGATTCGTGAAGTTCCTCAAACAATTGGAGCAAGTGAACCCATCAAGAACACCTAATTTGCTCTTGAGCGAGAGACACTAGACATTTGGACCAATATTCAACTAAGATCATCAACACAGCAAGGCTGCCAACCGTCATCTCACCTTAGAGACCTCCAAGAAATATATATCCGCAACATTTTGGACTACAAATACATAAAATCCATTAAAAAAAACAACAAAAAAATACACCCCACGAACAAATAGCTTTAAGGAAAAAAATGAATGTAGAACCTCGCCTGTACTGGTCTTCGGCAGAGAGGCCTGTCAGAGAACCTGTTAAGCAACACTTAACAGATGCTCCACAAATGATGGAAACAAATATCAAAAGAGATCCAACCATCTGTACACAAAACAGTAAGTTGCATTCTCTTCATTTCTGAACCCAATTTACACTTCATTACCAAACGTCGACTCTCCCTCGCGACAAATGCTGTACAAAGTCGATTGCCTCACCGTCCACCACACCACTCCAGTCTTCCCTTCGCCGACGAACGATAATGACGGGAGGACTGCCATAATAAGGAGTCACGCTACTGAAGTATCAACATACCTTCACGTGCGATTATACTTCATTTCTATTTCTCCATATTACCGGTCTGGTTCAACAACGGCCAAACGCAGATGGGTCACTACGCACGGAAATAAAAGGCAATCGCCATAACTGAAAGTTGCGTGACATTTTGCAGACGAGACGGTACCGTTAAGGGAGGTGCTGATTGGAACGGATTCTTAGCCTGGAGAAAAAAGAAAAGTGAAAAACAAACTCGTCGGGAAAATAACGTTTGATATATATATATATATATATATATATATATATATATATATATATATATATATATATATATATATATATGTGTGTGTGTGTGTGTGTGTGTGTGTGTGTGTGTGTGTGTGTGTGTGTGTGTGTTTTCTTCCTGGTTTTTAGGAAATGAATCACCCATTAAGTTAATCGCCGCTTGAATTGTCAGGGTGGGAGGCGCATGAGCTGCCTTCAGTCTGGTCTCTGACTTAACAACCCTACAACTTCCCGAAGATGATCTCTAAACCCTACGGCTGTACTATGGTCTCACAAGACGCTGTGCTAACTCTAAGCAGCCAGCCAGCCAGACTTGCCGCCATCCACCCCTTTATTTGACAGCATCGGGGCCCTTGCCAAGATAGGTCCACTGGTGGCCCAGCCCAAGGACCGCTAGTTAGGCGATCTGGGCAAAAACCTGCGACCTCTCTAGTTTCACCTGCAAGATATACGTGTGGAGGAGTGTGTGCGTCCTGCCTGAAGGACACTAGTCTAGATAACAAACACAACACTAGGATGCCTCTAGAAAACGCTGTTCCAGCAGAGGGCAGTTATCAACCACGGATCGGTACGTCTTACGTTATACAATGGTTTGCTTACGTACTGATGCTACTGCAGTTATAGTGGCAGCTAGGGTGGGCTAACTAAAGGGGAAATGGCACTTTTTTTGCCGCAAGACCATGGTAAGGGCCAACTGCAGCGCATGATCAGGATGTTGAAAACCAGGAACTGCCGTAAACGTGGAGACTTCACTTTACCGAGTGGGGATACAGTTGTGATTATGTTAGCCAGAGCTCAGGAGTATTACAGGTGTTACGACCACAGACACTCCTACACTACAGGATTTGGAGGGCGAGAGGTGAACAAAGTCCTGTGTCGGACTCTGATCATAATGAATGAATTTGGCATCCAGGTATGTGATTAACGGTTTAAGTGATGCTTCCCCTAGCTTTACTTCCACAGAGAACGTGGAAACCTACTCCTCCACGACCATTAGCCATACCGAAGGACAAAGATCTGATCACCATAAAAGACCCGCGGTTGTCATTAAGCTATAATCTGGGTACACGAAGCTAAACTACCAGCTAAGTTTTCTCTCTGGCCCAAGTCGAAACAGCAGCGCATGACTCAGGTCAACGTTGGCAGATAGGGCGGCAGGGTATCTTGTCTGCAAGAGTGCTGGCGACGGCGTTAGGTGAGCGCTGCGTGGCCTGGCAGCTCCTGCGTCAACAAGTCTCAAGGTTCCTTTACTGTTGACCAAGTAGCGAGCCTCACCGGAGGCAGGTACAGGGAAGCCTGAGTCAGGATTCCTCGCACTGTGTTCAGCGTGTCCCACGGTCTTCCTGGCCAGTGGCTCTCTGGTTAACATAAAGGAGTCGAGATCATTTCTGGACCTCGTAGAACAAATTCAAGGACTCGTACCTGCTAACACACCCTCAGGGTCATCCCTGCCGACGTCTGTTCTCCCATGTATATAACAAGTAATAACTTTAAAGTCAACGAAAACCCCACGCCAGAAATACCGTTTCCAAAATCGAAGTCTTTTGTTCACTACTGGTGACCTCCGATGTTAGGGATGTGTTTACAGCAGCGAGTTCTTGCGACGCAAGGCTAAGGCGCGACTGCCATGCGTAATGAGGAAGGCGGTTTTTCCTCCTCAGTTGCTGAAATGATCTTTTACGTCGTCTCCTGAAGCCACGCTGACGACCGCCACCTTGCCAGTGCTCCTGTGATGATCCTCTTACTCCTCTGTTAAGGCAAGCGTTTCAGAACTCAAAAACCTTTACCAGTTCCCACTCATGACTCCGGCTGTTATATATTTCGTCTCATGGATGACTGACGTGTGGAACACTGGATTATGTAAGCAGATGACCGCCACTCCTAACCACATCCAGACCGTCTGTTAATCTCTACAAGGCAGCCACAACCGCTCTGTTTTTGTAGACTGTCAAACTGCCCCGCCCTTCCGTTTTTTAGTACCACTGTTTATATTGTGTGTATTCTGCTTTTACAGTTGATTAACCCATTAGTTCTTATTTTCTCCTCTTTCTCTTATTATCATCATCAGAATAATAATTACGTTTACTACTATCAATTATTATCATAAATCGTTATCATCATCATTATGAGCATTATCATCAAACACAGGTGTAGCTGCGAAGGACTCTTTCTTGTGAGAGATAAACTAATCTTAGGCCAGACAGATTACGAGGGGTGACCTCTAACTGCAGAGGGCCCACGCCTACACACGATCGATCATCAGTACGAGTGTCGGGAACTCGTACTGGTTACCAGCGGAAATATGAACTTGCCAGGCGCCTGTTGTTCCTGGTGGGCGCTATCTGCCCTCCCTGAGGTGAGTGCCAGGTATTGTGGCACCTACACAGCCACACCTTCACCTGCCTCACTCCTCCTCCAAACACCTGTTGACCGCCGGCGACCACACGTACATGACAGAACGGTGACAGTCTGCTGTGGGGGGTGTGGGGGAAGAGTGTCACGACTCCGACACTCCCTGTGGCACCTCCCCACACTCATCAGGTGGTACTGGTGCCACTAGGATCCTTCTCCCAGGTCAACGTAGCGAGAGGAAGAAAGAAACGGTCGAAAATAAAAACTGCTTTACTGACCCACAAATGGCCTACTCTACCCTTAATGGATGAACAAATGTCTTGAAAATTCCTTTTTTTTCTTTTTGACTTCCAAGAACTGAGGAGACCTGGCGGTCGTCGTGGGCAGGTCCGGCGGAAACCGGACGCGGCAGGGAAACACGTCGAGCGGCTGGGTGGTTTGGTCTAGTTATGTGGGGCAAGTGAGCTCATACCTTACTGGTCCAGGAGCAATGACCAGACACACACATCACCACGCTGGTCTAGCAACATTCATCGTCAACTTATGCATAACACTTATAGAACTCTGAACCAAACGAGAACATCTTAAATGTTATAATCATCAATGGGCGTCCTGGAAATATAATGCCCAAGGTATCATCTGTCGTCCACAAATGCAAGACGCCAAGTACCAACAGCCTTCCTTCGGCCGTGGGATCATAACATCACAGTTATGCAGGGGGAAGACACGAGCAACTCACGCATCTTGTATGAGATAAGGATAACGGTGAAATATGCCAAGTACATAACAGAGATAAACTATGTATATATATACGTGAAGAACATGAAAGACTCTGAACACTTACAAGATGCCACCAGGCGGCGCCCTGGACGTTAATCGGGACATTACAAAGCATTACCTGTAGAACATCCCGCCACCCACAGTAGGGACCACGCAGGGTAAGCCTCCTGTAGGTCCTGTAAGCCAGCCTCGACCCTACACCACAGCCGGACGTGCATTCTAGCTTGTGTCAAGGCCTGGGGCACAGCATGTTGAAACATAGTCTGTGTCAAGGTCAACCCACACTACTTCCCTTCCTACTTACCCTCCGTAGAGTGATGACCTCCCTCCTTCCCTTCCTACTACCCTCCGTGGAGAGATGACCTCCCTCCTACCTTTACCACTTACCCTCCAGGCCACACTACGGGGTTTAGGGTTATTTCAAATAATTCCTCAGCGGCCTCTCGCCCATCCCACATCTTAGCTACCCTCTCTCTAAGACCCATTCATTCATTCGTCCACGTCAGTCCACTGAAGACGCCGTCCGAACGCCACATTACAAGGCATCTTTTCCCTCCTGCTGGTAGGCCTCTTACCCACTCCATTCACGACTTCATAACGCAACACGTCAGTCATGAAGCAGAGTGCGTTACGACCTGCCTCTCTGTGAACACGTTCCGTACGTTTCGCTCTTAATAAAAATATAAAGCCATAATCCTAAACGGCACCAGCGTCCGCCGAGACAAAAAGGGTTTCCAAAAGGTATTTTACGAGTGTATGGTCTCGTGCCCCAGCGGCCCATTAAGCCACGTAACTTTCACAGCGGCTGAGACGATTTCCTACGTCGAGCACGGAAGGATATACATATACACCTATTGTCTGGTGAAGGTGGTGAGTGCTGACCGGGCGGGACACAACACAGTGTGTCGGAACACGGAGTCACAGGCGCGTAGGTCCGCGTGGCGGGCCACGCCACGACGAGCCTTGACCGACAGTAGCCTTGACGAAGAACCTCTGGAGAAAGTTGCAGGGAAGCTGGTGGGAGGCGGAGGGACGAGGCGTCCCAGCTGCTGCTGCTGCTGTTAGCCCCTTCGGGAGGAGGCCGACAACATCGTGTGTCGCGATCGAAGACGTTAAGACTACATATACCAAAGCCATAAAAAGGTATATGTAAAAAAAAAAATGTGCTAGACACAGGAATACGAGGAGGGAGAGAAAATAATATTGATAAACTCCCTTGACATTTAGAATTACATGTCAGAACTAAAATTCACAGAGCTAGTTTATGGCCCTCTGGCTCTGCTGCAGCTTCAGCCAGAACTTTCGTTTTCACTACAGGTCACTATACGACCACATCAGGTGAATGGGTAACGAGCCGTACGAGTTCCTGGTGACGTCATGGGTTAATGCAGGGAATACCCCTGAACTCCATCAGCAGAATAGACGGGCGATAAAATATATTCAATTTCCTAAAAGAGTTGTTGGTTGTCGGGATGGAACGGAGTGGGGAATTATAAGGTTTATGTAGCTCTGGGTCTGGGATGTTCGGTACAGAACGAAGATCCTGTTGGACAAAAGGTCGACAGTCCTCGAGGAGGACCCTGCCATACAGAGGGGTCAGTTCCTCGAGGAGGACCCTGCCATAAAAAGAGGCCAGTCCTCAAGGAGGACCTACTGCACAGAGGGAACAGGCCTAGTGGCCTCCTAGGATTACTCAGTCATTTTATCAAATCTTGATGGCGTTGTCTGCTACCCTCCAACATGATTCCCCTCTCAGCCCTTGGGACACACAAGATCAAGACCATTAAAATCCTGGAGGTCGTAGAGACAAGGCCTGGCCAGACGTAGACGATGAAGGAGATAAGGGAGCCGAGGAATGGACACAACAGCCGCCAGCCAGGCCAACAGCAAGTTGGGAGTAATAAAGCTTACAAAATTAGTCATCGACCTTCGCCTGTGTCTCACAACCTTCTTGAGCAACAACACTTTCTCTGGAAGCCGCTGTTGACCCGCTGGCTTGGCTTGACTGGCACTGAGAGGGAAGGAGAGATGTGTGGGCTCGCACGACTCTAACGTAAACATACTCCCTGTACTTCCAGGACCATATATCAGCTCTAGCACAGAGAGAGAACGACTCTTCATGAATCTGATCTCCAAGTGTCTCCAGCAACTGAGTGCTACAGACGAGAGAGTTCCATGTACCGAGCAGTATATGACTTGCTCTAAAGAAAGCATTTAACTTGAAAAAGCGAGATGCGCTCCCAGCACGCCATAACTCCTGTGGTAAGGAGTGGGAGGCGGGAGTCTACCACTGGCTGGACAAGGCTATGCCTATCAGGGCCTCGTCTGGCTTGGTATGGGGCCTCCCTGACCACCTGTCTGGCTGGCCTTATATGTGAAGACTATTTGTGTTACAGGCAGGAGGAGGAGGAGGTGGGCGGGGAGGAAACTGGAGGAAGGTTGGGTGGAATACTCTCGAGTTATAGGCTGGACCTGATTCCATGAGGTAACGTAAAGTGACGGTGAGGAGGTGAGGACGTTGCCCTGCTCACCATCGACCGCATCTTAACTTAGGACGACCACCGACCTACCACACCCATCACGACCACCGACCTACACTCACCACCACCAACCAACCCAAAATAACATCGAAACAGATCAAATCACCTATCAACACCTGCTGTGGAAAAGCTACACATCTCTGTATCACCTTCACTAGTACATGTAGGGAGACCAGATCTCAGCTCCTCCAGGGCCGGAGAGTGCAGGTAGCGCTGCCGAACTGGGACAGCAAGTAGGACACCATTAATGTATTCCTGACACTGAAGGGCAATAAAGTAAAAATGTCCTTATTACTTATGCCATTACTGATGCCATGCTTGTTACTGCCGTCTACAGGAAAAGTCTATGGCTTTTTTTTTGGAAGAATGGATATGAAAGGGAACAGGTGGAAGAGGGACATAAGAGGATGATCTGTGAAAGGGAAGAGGAAGAGGTAAGGGAAGACATCATGGCGAGGGTGGGAGGGGGAAACTGGTCACATCTGCTTAAAACAGATCAGTACCGGTCGGTCCTTGACCCAGTGCGGGCCACACCTGCTGGACACCATCAGTGCTAGCTAGACCCTGACTGAGTGTGGGCACGCCATTACTGGCCACTAAATGCCTTCCGTGGTCCAACCTCCCATCACCAGGCTACGGTGACAACACACCTGCGCCTCACCCCCACACCCCCTTCACAGCCAAGGATCCGAGTCCCCTCCCGGTACGCAAGCCACCCTTATTCTGTCCCTAAAGAATGTTTCGAGTCATCTAAACTGGTATTCCCGAACCATAATTAGATCACGAGTACTAAAAGGTCGTGTTTCACACTGTTTGGCAGTCGAGTTACGTCCTTGACGGCAATAGCAGCGCCACCGCCTGCCCCTCTAGCATTAATGTTGCCTGGGGTGGCGGTGTTCCCCCAGCAGACTGGCCCGGCCAACCCCGAACCCACCAAGGTCCCAACACACACACGACTGCGTAGACGCGGCCACACGCACGCTCACACAACCCTACCTCCACTCAAGGGCTGGGGATGTAACCTATTCGCCTTTTTTTCCCACCTTAACGAGGAAGCGCCGGGAACAGACGACTCAGGGAATATCCTCAACTGACTCGTTATCCCCCTCTTCCTACTGTTCCCACTTTTAAATAGTATAGATACAAGAGGAAGAAGGTTTCCAGCCTCGTCCAGCTATAAAGAATGTAAACCCTAGTACCTATTGAATCGTCAACGAATACATTACACACGAACAGAAAATGATAGAAACTAACGAACATTTCCGTTACACAACAAGACCTTGTGGTACGGATATCCGTCGTGGGTTAAAAATGTAACTGAACGACGCACTATACAATTCCACGGGGGACAGCTGAGCGCCCGGCAGTACACCATGCGGGGCAGAACTTACAATTCATGTTACACACCAGAGGCCTCGCGCCTGCCACCCCTGTCGACCCTTCAAGGTATTTTGTTTCCTCTGTCACGGACGAACCATATCCAAGGTTCTCTCTCTCTCTCTCTCTCTCTCTCTCTCTCTCTCTCTCTCTCTCTCTCTCTCTGACCTCCGTGGTGCAACTGCTTAGCGTTACTAATCATGAGTCAGCACGGACCCGCTGACTCACGAGTTCGAATCCTGGGCGCGGCAGTCGGCCCGTAACCAATCCCAGCCGTTCATCCTCCCCTCGGGGCTGGTCGATAAATCGGTATCTGGTTTAGGCTAGGCTAAGCGTTTGTATATAAACACACACACACACACACACACACACACACACACACACATGCACACATATACATGATACATATATACAAGGTTAAGAGACGGTAATACGAGTGTAAAACTCTCCCCCCGTGACACACAAGCAGTAATCACACACTGGAAGTTGGGCAAAAGGAGTTTGAGGCTGGAGGTCTGGGAGTGTACGTGGAGGACGAGAGGAATCCCATAGACAACAAGAGAGCTGTGGAGCTGCGGGACGAACCAGGACACCAAGTCCATGCCACCCCGCCATCGAGGAATTCAAAAAGCTACATAACAGAGTAACGAAGGTAGGTCCTCACCAGTAAGGCTTCCAACCCTGGGGCACGTGGAACGAAGAACAACAAACAGGTAACAAGCAAGTTATAAACCACTTCTGGTTAACCAATCATTCCCAGCGATTCAAGACTTGCGGGTTAACTACTGGCTGATATTTTACACGTTCCAGTTTTCTTTGCTTATGTCCCTTTGGCACAGAAGCGGATATGAGGGTGCGGGGTTCTTGCGTGTGTGTGTGTGTGTGTGTGTGTGTGTGTGTGTGTGTTTTGCCTTCCGGCCTAGGCGCTTGCGTGCATGCACGGGGCGCCTGTGGCCAGATCCTCATTGGACGTCGGGGATACTGGGGGGGAAGGGGGGTGGTCGTTCGTTACGTCACTGGAGACGCAGGTGAAAGTCAACACCATCAAGACTTGAGAGGCATCGCTGACGACCCCAAGCTGTCCTAATTATGCATCATTACGTCACCATCCCCCTGTTATGACCCCCCCCCCTCTCCACACCCCCATTCGAGACGACCCCCCTCCCATACCCTCCTTTCCCACCTCCCAAAACGACCTACCAAACTTGAGACGACCACACCGCCCTCACGAACCTGGATGACTCTCGTACCTAGACCACTGACGTCAGCGGAAGCCGCGTGACGTCACAGGGGAGCACGCACGCGTGATGTCACAGAAAGGAGCTGCGTGACGTCACCCCACTGGAACCACAGGTGATGTCCACTTTACGATAGCAGGAACTGGACACTGTCTTCAAGTTCTCCGAACTTCCCGAGGTAAATAATTAGCTTCAACAAGCGACAACAGAAAAAACAAATATACGAAAGTTGTATGTTGACTGACGTGTTTAATGTCGTAATAATATCAAAAACAAACGTACACAGCATATAAAAAAATTACCGAACTCAGTTACTCTCTGTCACACCTTTCAACAGGCCGTTTTCTTCAACGCGTTCGGGGGAAAAAAACGCTAGGCCGGGTAAACGTTAATACATTTCCACTACGCATAATATCCACTTGTTGTGGAGTGCATGCGACAGCTCACCAGCTGTCAAAGGTCAAACGGGTCCCACTAGAGTAACGGCATTAATGAAGTCTTTTCTCGAAGCATTTTTTCCCCCAAAAGGCTTTGACGTCGCTATTTACGTGATCGACTGTAAACATTTGTTTGTGAAGTTACGCAACAGAGCAGCTGTAACACAGGAAGCGACCTGTCTGCTATGTTGATGACGGCCGCCTCTGTCGGCCTTGCGATTCTTCCTGGCCTAACCTAACCCTCGCACCCGCAGGACAGGTGCGGACGGGGTAGGGGGATGTATGGTCGCTACGGCAGTCCGCTCATCAGGCCACCCGAGACACGGCGGGAGGTCATATCGAGGTCAGGTCAGCGGCCGCGCGACCACATCCTGACCTCCACCGCGGGTTGTTTGTTACCGGAGAGAGGGGGGGCGGGGGGTGAGTGACGACACATGGACACCCTACCCACTTCCTGCTGGCCTACCCACTAGCCCCACCCACTTCCTCGGCGCCCATCACCCGCCTATCGGGCCTACGACCCACCTCCTGGCCCCCTGGCCGTTCAGTCACTAACCTTCTGTTATCACCTACGTCACCGCCAGAAATACAAGACGTAAAGCAACCACGGGAGGAGGAAGGAGGTGGTGACAGGTTAAACCATGACTACGCACGGCAGTGCCTGCCTGCCTAAACACGATACAGCAAACACAATGACACGGTTCATCGCTGGCAATGGAGATAGTTCGCACGAAGGACACAGCTCTTCACAACACCCTAGTCCGTTAAGACCACCAGTGCCCGCGCTGCTCTGGTCACCGCCGTATATTCACCAGATACAGAAACGTACAAAACAACAGACGGAACGAAAGGCATACAAAACCAATTCTGTTACAAATTCTATGACGGAACTCGACGTTCGAAATAAAGTTCTATACAAAAATGTACCGGCAGACTCAAGAAATCTCAAAAAAAAGGGGGTTTAAAATGTTGTATTTACATATCTACAAGGAAATGGTGTTTTACAAGCCGATCGATGATGATATGTCTATATATATATATATATATATATATATATATATATATATATATATATATATATATATACACTTGAAGCGCATTAGTGAAGTTTCAGATTCTCTGCTCAATAATATGTGCGATCATAAATTATGATCTGACACCGTGGCTGAAGGTCCTTTATCAACACCCTTACGGTAGCGGTGCAACATTCCTCTTCCTCGGTCGCTATCATCAACGCTGGGATCTCTTCCAGCATACAGGGTACAAACAATGCCTCAAGGGCGACCCGGCGAGTGTCGAATGGGAGCGAAACAGTTGTCCTGGAGCCTCAGATGTTCACTGTTGCATGAAGATTTGAACACAGTGTGTGGCGGCAGTAGCAGCCATCAACAGTGTGTGAGGAGTGAATAGGTGCCCATCGCTGCCTTCTACGTTTCAAAAGACGCAAGCGTTCATGGTAAAGCTGGGCTGAGAAAGAGGGAAGGCACGAAGAACGGCAGGGGCTCGGGAGGGAGAAGGGACGACAGGAAAAGATCAGCTGTTCCTTGAGACAACACCCCCTCCCTCCCCCTTCAAACGACACAAGACACGAGCACGTTAGTTCGAGGCCGAAGTCACCCTGTACTCCATTACTTCCTAAACGTTGCCGACCCAGGCAGCTGCCGGGGGTACGTGGAAGGCGCATGTAGCCACTTGCAGCCGGACGAGTGGATACGAAAGACTTTATTGGGAAGCAAACACCAACAGACCATCGGGTCCTTTTGTGGCTGTTTGCCAAAGATCAAAAACAACATACGAGATGTGCGGTAAAAGCAGACATGCTAATGCATGACATGGAGAAATGCCTGTGAATTTCCAAAGTGACTAAAGAGACGCAAATAACGCCATTCATGGTCTTGAAGCGAAGTGTATGTCCAGTCTGTTGTTAAACGTATGTTAGGAGTTGCTTTCAACTCCCCTCTTTGGTAAATCGCCACACTCGAAGCACAGCGTTGGCCCTCGAGTTTGTGTCCATATTTCCACGAGTAAAATCGGACAAATGTAGACTTTAATATTTGCTTTGATCAAGACTGTCGGAGCCTTTCAGTATATCTGAACAGCAAACCTAATCACCAAATGATCTCTATAATAACTTTTACTCGTGTTGTCGGCTCTCAAAGCGCTGGTTTCTCAGTTCGGGAATCATCCTGGCTGCTCGCCGCTGAACCCTCTCCATTTCTGTCTCATTTAACCAACGAAAACAAAGCGAAAACCAATAATCAAGTCGGGGACATGGTAGTAGTTAACTAAAAAGAGACAGACAGACAGACAAGACAAAGTCTATTATCCTGAATATGAAGCCAAAACTTGTGTTCCCCTTTTATGTATTGCTTGTTTGTATCAAAGTTTTCCCCCTAATATGCCTTCAACAGCTCCACAGTATTCATCTTGTTTTCAATTACCACAGTGTAAAACCTCGGCACATCGATACTAAAATTCACAGGCCACCAGTAAGCCAGGAGAGACTGTTAGTTTATATCAGCTTGCAGCTGTGGACTTTCAATTTCTGTTGTCGCCTTTATTCCCCAGTTTACAGGCCATGCTTTTGCCCGGGGAGAGAGAGAGAGGCTGTGCTTAGCAGGGGACGGCCGACCCGCCACACTCACAATTTAAACATATTACATTACATTCAGAAACCCGTGGCAGTGTAAACACACACGCTGCTGTTGGGTAAAGGTAAACAATATGAACACGAGGCCCATTCCTCAGAATCACTCATATCGACCCTATCCCTGGGTTTACAAGTAAACTGTGGCACCCCTGCTCGGGAAATCCCCCCCCCATGACACCACCCACGAGCCAGGAGGGCTTAATGGGGACGAGTGGGAGGGAGAAGAGGTCCCCGCCAACGAGAGATCCGGGGAACGTGAGGAACTTCTACACGCCAGCATCTGAAAAGCCTAACTTTTCGGCCCAACATTCTAAGTCCCAAGTCAAACACAGAGACGAGAGTGACTGGTTCATGTGACGCTCCACGTTCCCCTCCTGAGGGAGTGCCAGCACCACCTTACTCCCGACACCAGCAGTTCCCGCCACCTCCTACAGAGAGGATTTCGAGGTCGGGAAGGAGCGAGTGAGTGGTCCAGCCACCACCGTAACCTAATGCCCGCTTAACCCACTGCCTGTGCCTACATTGGATTGCCCGATATGGTGGTTACTACACTCCCGCAGGCACGCGGTGCAACAAGCGGTGACTCTCTTGCTAAGCAACTCCTACCGTCAGCCCGCAGCCCTCCACCCGATCCCCCAGCCATTTCTTCCGTCCATACGTTCGCTAGGACCAGGCTGAGGCGTGTTTCACGAGGGCAACTCCTGGTATGGTAACCCCGATGCTCAGCCAGCCGCCTCTGCCTCATGCCTTCATCCGCCTCTAGCCACCAACGGGGAGACAGATTCCTATTCGCGGACCTCCCCTTCCCTTCCTACGCGCGCCACTCCCCCTCCTCTTTACTCCCCCCCCCCCCGACGCAAATAGACCCCCCCCCCCCTCCCTTCCTTTCCTTCTACCGTCAGTTCTGCAGCCTTGGGAGTCCGACTGCTACCTTCAGTGCCATTACCTGACGTGGGCTCTGGCTGGAGGAGGGCCAACCTCCGTGTATCACTCTGATGGCGTCATGCTGGAGGTGTGACGTACCCACCGCCCCGCCCCGCCCCGCAGCCACCTTGACCAACCCTCTGTACTCCAAAAGTCCCGCTACCCCTTTCCACCAACCTCCCCCACCCTGGGGGCGCCTCCAACTTTCGCCTCCCCTGAACCAGGTGCGACTCTTTCCAGTACCCTTACCTCCCTCACGATCACATCGCCGACAGACAGTCAATTACTCCGCCGCCTCAAGCCCCTCAGAATCTATCTTATCCGTACGACCGAGTCGCAACCCCTCAGTATACGACCACCGATGTGCCTTTGCGATCCTCGATGTCTTTACGACCCCGCACCCAACCCCAGTCTTGTCATGACCCTAAACACGACTTTCAACAATACCCACCTACACCCAAAGCCAAACCACGACCACAACAGACCCAACGAAGACCTAAAAATTCGCATACAAAACGCGGCAAAACCCCAACCACGCCCCCTCCTGCCTCCCAGTGCGCGGGACGAGGATCACCTCCCACCAAACTCTGACCACCACGTCATGACCGCAGCAGGCCCGCACTTAGAGAACACCTCGCGAGACGCCACCCGAAAGGAGGTGACATCTGGAAATGATGTCAGCATAGTAGTAGGAAGTGGGGCGGGGCTCTTGGTCGGGCCACAGGAGGTGTCTGATGAGCCATAATGATCCCCATTCTTTCACCTGAGAGAGAGAGAGAGAGAGAGAGAGAGAGAGAGAGAGAGAGAGAGAGAGAGAGAGAGAGAGAGAGAGAGAGAGAGTCGAAACGACGCCTCAAGTGAGAATCAAAAGAAGTTGTTTCAAACGTCTACTTCCTACACTCAGTAACAGGAGGTTACACAATGTGGATAGGTCAACTGCATTACCAGAACACATTGCCTCTCACACTCAAGACTGTATAGAAATAAGCATCATCACCTCGTCAGTTCAAAAATAGTATGAACAGAGAACTTCTATAAAATTTCATCCCCTGGAGTTTCGTGAGTACACATAATCGTATGTATGTATATATACATACATACATATATATATATATATATATATATATATATATATATATATATATATATATATATATATATATTGTTGACGCTACCTAGCTAACGAGGGAAATGGCAAATATGCATGAAAAAATTAATATATATATATATATATATATATATATATATATATATATATATATATATATATATATATATACTGTGGCGTGTGTTGCCTTAAGTAAACCATCAGATTTCTTTCAAACAAGATACATTCTTTTTCAGTAATGAGGAAGCCGCTCGTCAGCCAGGCCCGCGCCATACTTTCACTGCCGGTGGCTCGGCGCGTCCACGGAAACCTCTTGACCTTCGACCTGGAAACCTCTCTACCTCAACCCTTTCACTGGTCGGAGGCCTACATTACCTGCTGCTGTCGCCCGAGGCCAGGGCGCCATGGGCAGCACGCTGGCATGGAAAAAAAAAAAAAAACTTTCTTCATAATATGGAGTGGAGCTGTGACCTCAGTGGTGGAGGCAGCCCACCGGGATGACCCACCTCTCCACTCCCCGCCCACCGGGCTGACCCACCTCTCCACTCCCCGCCCACCGGGCTGACCCACCTCTCCACTCCCCTCCCACCGGGATGACTCACCTCTCCTCTCCCCGCCCATCAGGCTAACCCCCCCCCCTCCCTTCTCATCCACCGGGCTGACCCACCTGTGACGCTGTTCCATATGGCCCGAGACGACAGGTATCACCAGTTCGACGTTGCCCACATCATGTAGGTCAGCGAGTCGGCCCTGACCTGATTACGCGGACCCTCCCCCAGCCTTGAGGACTCCTAACGGTACACGCTGCCCACCCACCACCACCACCTCCACCACCACAACTGATGACGATTTTTCTAGGCCAGTGGAGATTCCCAGAAACCCACCAGCCCTCCTCGTCTCAAAACTTCCCTTCTTTCTCACTGTTCGTCCAGTCAGCGAACTAGGCCATAAAACCTCCTCTCTCTCTCACACAAACACATATACACGACAGCTCCGGAAGACGCCACAGCTGCATCTGCTGCAGCACCACCACCAGGTGGTACCAAGGTCGGTCCCGCCTCACGTCAGTTACCCAGCTACTGACTCAGCCTTGTCTCCACCAAAGTATTCCTCCTCCTCCTCGTCGTGAACATCTCTGGGGTTCTAAACAGATTCCCCGCGGTGGAACATCGGTCATCCTTTCCTCCGCAGGTCGTATCACCCGCGCACTAGTGACCGCACACTCAAAACCCCAACTTTTAAGAGGTGATGAAACGTGGTGTGATGGCATCAGCGGCTTCGGTCTGCGACGGGTGACCATGTAGCGAGTAGTCATCGTTGGGGTATGGAGGGAGAGCCGCCTGCCGTTGGTGACGACGAGGCAGCGCAGACTGAGGAGCCAGGGAGGCGCCGCAGCTCACACCCCCACACTTTGCTGAGGACCACCACCGCCACCAACACCTCCCGGGCTATGTAGGTTTCCCGGCCAGTGACCCCCGGAGGTATGGAAGGCACTGTAGCAGCTCCCGGTACTCCTTCCAGACCTGCTCCCCACCACGGCATCAGCTCCGTGGGCCAGGGAGGTCACGGAGACGGGCTCAACAGACCACACCCAACACCCGTTTTACAACAAGTATTAACCTGTGATAAACCTGTGATCGGGGCAGGAGACGTCAGTCACACACACCTTCCAACTGGTTCATTCTGGACATTCCAGTTGGGGTACACGAGAGCGGTGAAGGAGACGACCCTCTATCGACGATAACCCAGGAGTAGGTCATCACCCACTCTCCCAAATTCCTGCATCGGCAACACTTACGACGCTGTCATGCACAGTTCTTATTAGCCTCTTCATCCTACACCACAATGGAGAACATTCCTTGCAGGAGGAAAAAATAATAACAGGAGTCGGAGAAAGTGTCGAGTGGATTGAGCTCAATTTCGTGGACCGTAGGCCATGACCTCGAGTGCTGACGGAGGCTGAGGCGGGTGGGTGGGTGGGTGAGGTGTCCTTCCAAAGAACCCCCACCCATAGTGGAGGCCCGGCCATGCATGGCTCACGCCCCTCAAGTCCCAGATCCGTAACGAGAACCACCTCACTCCGTCAACCGAGACGACCACAACCTTCAACATACCCACTATCATAAGTCGCGAGGCCATCTCCCCACACACCAGCTGGGGAGGAAGGAAGGACGGAACTCCTTCGCTACACACGGACATGTTGCCACCGTGCTAGAAACCAGTTTCGCCCCGACAAAATGACAAGTCGTGGAGCGACGATCCGCCACACGACGGGGGTAGGAGGAGGACCCAGTGCGGCCACGTGCGTCAACACCCAGCCTTCGTCTGGCCAGGTGTTCCTGATGAACCGAGAACATCAAAACAGTCACGAAAGGCACAAGGTAATGCCAGTTTCACCAGGGGTCCTGGTGATCATCCATCTTACCGATACTGCCCTCTCCTCCTGTGACTCAGCTCTACAAACGCTCTTCCCTCATAAACTGGTTCCGAGACTTACAAAAGGTGTATCAGGCAAGACAGAGACCAAACGATACATCTCATTTATTAACACTGGTACAGCAGGTCTCTCAACGTCAAAACTTTCTTAATGGAACCTTTCCTCGCCATAACTTTAGCCGTCCGTGAAATTATCACCTTCAGGCACAACAATCAATTCACAATGGTGGATGACGGAAGGGGACGAACGCGGTCACTCTGTGTTATCCATCTGGGTGACAGTGATACAGATGGGGTTACTTCCACTGATCAGTCCTGTCTCCTCTCTCTCTCTCTCTCTCTCTCTCTCTCTCTCTCTCTCTCTCCTCCTCCTCTCATACATTACTCCCCTCTTCCCTTACTATGCAACCTCCCTCCCTTCCTATTCCTTCCTCCTCCTCACATCCTCCCTTACCCTCCCACTCCCCGTAGCTCCATGAGCCATCGCATTTGCCTCCATCATTACCAGGCCATGAACGTCAACTGACCTTAACAGCTTCCTCCACACCCATTACAAAATACAATGACTTGTGAGGACGGGAAATTTAGGCTGATTCAGTATGTCAAGTGGCCAGAGTCGTCCCTGATACCTAAACCCGCTAGGTCAAGGGAGGTCATCATCTCCCTGGCACCTACAACCACCAGGTCCAGGGAGACTGTTGCAGGGCATTTCCCTGCATCTCCCGCTCCCTCGACCCATACTCTACAACACGTATGCCCTCCATCTTACACATTGACTGAGGCCACATTCTTAAACGTCTGTCCTCGTGTACTAGCACTGAAGCGGTGGTGTCCATCGACGTCTGCCACTTGTGTGCCACAGGACCAGTTACTGCAGCCGGCTGTGGTTGGGGTTCGCGCGCAAACCAGCTAGCAAGGAAAACACAGAAGCAAAGCCAGACGAAAACACGACTCGCACTCCGTTCACAAGGGGACCCCGCGACAACAAGACGACACTGTATCCAACTGGACGATACGACCCCATGACAGCAGACGCCGCCAGTGTTGATCCTCACTAACCTCCCCAGTACGACTCGTTGATCCTCACTAACCTCCCCAGAACTACTAATTGATCCTCATTCACCTCGATAGTACGACTCGCGATGAATGTGGCCACCAGACAGGACCTCCTGCTGCAGTGAGCGGGCCATGTGTGCCTAGTCCAGAGCTTTCCTTGCTGGCTGGGAGAGTTCGACTGTGGGAGCCATACACAAAAACTGGTTTAGACGCATATGTAACAAAGGCATGTATGCAATCTCCATGCATATATTTGTATGCACACTAGCTCTAGATGTGATAACGTAGAATACGTACGAATGCTCGCTATATGTATACAGGCGAGATTCACATAAACATGGACACACTAAGTATGCATGTAAGCTACATGTAAACATGAGCACGATACGCATACGTGTAAGCAATACCTGAGCTTGTGACCTTCACGTATCATTGTGTTTGCATTCATGCATGAACGCAATAATAACGCACGCATGCAGCAGTCTGAGCCTACATCGTAACTACATACTCCAGTCCACATCATGTGGCAAAGTACACATCTTCAAACGCCTCAGATAAACCCTGTAGCAAAATCAAACAAAAGGATGTCATTTCCCGTTCATATGTAACAATCACAGACGTAACCCTTAACACCAAATAGCATGTAATCTTCC
The DNA here is from genome assembly GCF_036320965.1 of Panulirus ornatus. Taxonomy (NCBI): domain Eukaryota; kingdom Metazoa; phylum Arthropoda; class Malacostraca; order Decapoda; family Palinuridae; genus Panulirus; species Panulirus ornatus. The sequence continues at coordinate 3,253,161 of NC_092261.1, forward strand.
CCAGCTGAAACCACACTAACGCCTTAACGCTAACAGTGCCTTCGTAACCCACGGAAACGAGTACAACAGACACGACTGATTTTCCACCAGCTCGGAATACATGAAACAAATTATGCAATACGGGATAATCAGTTTCTAGGCAAGGCGAAAGGTTGGTCAAGTGAAGGAGGCAATATATTTGTAATCATTAATCGTCCGGAGGAATATGAGACCTGGGCAAGCTTTGTGTTGGGCCTGAGGGGGACTGCTGCCCTTACTTCACCGCTGCTAAGGGCCGACTTAACTGTTGGGGGTCATACCAGGACGTCTATCCTGACTAACATGCGTCGGTGGGTAGCCTTGGCACCAAGAGGCCTGGGCGAGACGGGCGACTATCTCGGAAATGACGAATGGCTCTTTGCAAGGAGGAGGATGAGGAGCGATTCCCTACTACCCACCAGGCTCCAGGCCGTCACCGGGATCCTTACTTACTAATCTCTCAAAGTTACTATATACATCTAAAGACATTACATCTCCCTTTTTGTTGACGTATTGGCCGTTCCGTCTGCATCTTTATCCCTGGTGTTTCATTATGACATCCACTCACGTCTGTGACACCAGCAAGTCAAAACAAAGAAAACTGACTGGAGTCGAACCCCTGGACAAGTTCTCGCTGACTTTCGTTTCACCTCTTACCACCGTTATCGAATTACTCAACATTACTTTCACCTAATACGAGTCGCCCGCCACTGCTTACGAGTCTCGTGTCCTTCTTGAACGTCAGGTCAAGAATTTCGAAAATAAGACACCTTTTGTCTTCAGCATATGAGCGAGCCACTCCAACCTCTGTCGCAAGGAGCCCTGCCGGGACACAAAGTTCTCATCAGAACCCGAGGCGGACAGGAACGTGACAAGTTAGGAGCTGAGATCACCAGCCGGCCCTGGCCCCCAGCCACTAGACCACACCACACACAATCGCCTCAAATCAAGGAATGAACGTGTGTCTTAACAGTTAATCCCTCTATCCAACTACAGGCACTCTCGCCTGCCTTCAACCAACCACCCATCGATACTGTGGTACAGTCTTGACGTCACTCGAGGTCACACCAGCGGTCTATACTCCTCACTAAACCATATGACCAACTTTCCTAAGTACCACTGCGGACGCTGTGACGCAAGAACACAAGCACGAGTTCTCCAACTCTGGTCTGTTGATAATCAGTCCTCCAACCTAAACATCTGCTGAAGTTAGAGTTCAGCAGGTGTTTACACAGATGATTTTTGGGTAGAGAGGTTATAAGATGTAAATTACGGAACATAGCCGCTTAAGAGAGAAGAGAAGGTAACATAAGGGTCAATCCTCGTGTGGTCGGCCTTCAAAGCAGAAACTGCGGGAAGCAGCAGCCAAACGCGTGCCTCAGATCCAGCCTCAGACCTAATGTCTTAAGAGTAAAAGCCACAATAAAATCTGCAGAACACGAACTGGGCAGCAACGCCCGGGCGTGTAAGAAAGGGATGGCCGGAGAGAGGTGATGCCAGGAGAATTAATGAGAAGAGACGGAAGGCTTTCGATTCCACTTTCGCTAATTGAGATGGACGAAGAACTCTACCCCAGATATGTGAGCGGCGCTCCATACTAGGAAGATAGAGAACAAGAGATGAACCAGCTCCTCATAAAGGGAAATAATTACGGCACCAGCACAACGCACCCCACCATTCGGGAAGCAGACGTCTGATGACGTGAGGTTTCCACGGGAGAGTGAGGATGGTTGTGCCTGATATGTTCATAAGGTTAAATTGCGGTATTCTGAAGCTAAAGAACCGGAAAACGGATAGCACTTGACAAGATATATGGGGGAGAAATTGAGTTTTAGTGCTACTGACCCCATTAGAAGCGGGGGTCATTCAGTCCACTGCTCTCATGCCCAAATGCTGTCTCCAAGAACGACAAAGAACCTGTGTGTAAAGTAGGTTAGGGTCAAGCACTCACCTAACATGAGGAAGGGCGCCGCCATATTGATCCCGATGAACTCCACACCGAGGTAGATGAGGAAGCCGAAGGCGGCGACGCAGGCGAGGGCGGCTGACACGACACCCATCAGTCCTAGCCAGGGCTTGGTCCTCACCCAGTCCCCCATCATGACGGAACCCATGCTGAATAGTACCATGACGGCGATGGTCACGCCAAAGTAAGGCACGACGGAGTTCGTGTTGTTCTCCAGCTCGGTCTCGAGAGTGCGAGACACGAACCTGGCCACTGTGATGCTGCCGAAGTCTCGGTCCTTCATGGCCAGCAGCAGGGATTCCTCCCAAGCCGCAGCACTGCGGGTGGGTTGCGGAGAACACAATCATCAAACACAGGCACCGTACATGGCCGAGATTATCCTACCTAGAGCTATCCTGCTATGTATAACTTTTATACAACTACTATGCTATACAAATGGCTATATGTGTCTATAAAGACAATTCATCTTGATATAACTTTTCAAACGGGCGAACTATACAGTGCAAATGAAAATCTATAATTGGAGCAGTATAACTTAATATCTAAGAACGTCATACTCTATAATGAATTTCATTTTCCTCAAGATCGAAACCTGATTTTGAAAATATGGTGATCTGAGGGTCTGAAGCTATGTACACAGACATCTATCAGCATGATCTGCCCAACAACTACAACAAAAACACAATATTACATAGATGAAGCTTCACTGCTGGTCAGCATTCCCCAGTCAACTATGTACTGTTCTATACACACTGTTAGTCTGGCTAGCCCCTCAATCCCTGTTGGTACTGACCGGTTTTCTAACCCCCGGCTGATCACAGTCCTAACTCCGTCGAGCCGTAGCTGACCCTTGCTGACCCTAACTGAAGTACATCCTATCCCTATGAGCAGTATCAGAGTAGTCCTCCTACCCCACTAGCCATGGTCAACCCAGCTAAAGCGTGGTACTTACTCCGCATCCTCCTTCTTGTTGTTGGTCCTGAGCCAGTAGAAGAGGGAGAGCGCCTTGACGCTGCCGACGTAGCTTTCGTTGTCGATAGTGACGCCGCCGAAGAAGTGGGGGAACACGTACGTGTCGAAGGTGTTGGGGTTGATCATCAGAGGGTACGAGATGGAGTAGTTACCAGCCTCCACCTCTGGCATGATCTCCTGCAGGTCCAGGAGGCTGTTCTCGTAACATTGTTCATTCCATACGGCGCAAATGTCTTCGTAGCGCGCGTATTTGTCGTCGAGCTGAACGCCCACGGCATGCACCAGGTCGTCGACTGCCACCACGTCATCCCAGACCTCAGAGCGCAAAAGCGTCCCTTCGTCTTTAGCCATGATTAACAACCTGGCGAACCTCCCCGTCCGCGTCACTCGGGAAGGGTGGAAGTCGGAGCTGAAGTTGAGGAAGAAATTTTCTTCTATGATGGCGCGTTCGCTCCTCGCGTCGCCCGTGGTCGGCGAGAAAAGATACTCAGGGTCATCTTCGTATCTAATGTTCTGGAACCCCGTGGCCAAAATGGCCGTCACAAAGATTGGTACCAAAATAAAGTAGCCAGGGTTATGGGCGATCATTCGACCTAGCCGGAAAAACGTCCTGTTGAGGAAGTTGTCGAATTTCTGCAGAAAGCAGCCCATGATGGCGCGGAGTCTGGGCCTGCGCTGAAGGCACTCTGCACCCAGGCAGCAGCCGCACCTGTACTGGGGCGCCGGGGCTTTTCTCTCGTTCCTGCAAAGACAAGAAAAAATGCACAATTACTGTACTGTTTATTAAAAAAAAAAAGGAGAAAGGACAACCAAAAGAAACCATTAAATACATATTAGTTACCCGCACAATCTATAATCTAACCAATGTCCAACCTCGGCTTAATAGCAAGAAAATCCTCGGGCTTTTTCGGGCATGGTGTGTCCCTAGCTTCACTGTAGCGTACTAGGCTTCCTGCTGCACTAAATGCCCAAATATTCACTTCTACCAGTCCAGGCGCGACTACCGAAGGCAGCAGCTGAATCAACGCTGCCACCACACACACACACACACAAACACATCTTACCTGGTACGACGACCCGCTTAAAGTGTCTATAGCACCTCTCCACATTAAATATAATCAGGTGACTTGCGGGAAGAAAGGAATAGTTTACGAGTCATGTCTGGAGAGGGCACGAACCTTTGTCTGGGAAGGAAAGTCAAGGGTAACCCCGTATCTGTCTCAGCAGCCCAGTTTGTTCAACCACTTCCCGGCCAAATACGTATTTCCTCCGCTCATCACACACTAGCAGAACTCCACTTAAACTTATGAGAACATTCCATAGGATAACTAAACGTTACGTTGATCGGCCCCTACCCTGAATGTTGATGAGTCATGGAAACTACAGACGAAGGTTAGTCAGCGTGTCCTGGCCACACTAGTACAATGGGGTAAACCAAAGTCCACTCCACCGCATCACCATTACTGCCTCAGATTTATTTCCCCACTCGTCACGCCTGCCACGGGTGACGCTGTGTGTGCCCTTAGTGGGGGTCGGGTGGCAACCGAGCCAACCGCCACCCACAATTTCCAGGACTAGGAGGATTATACCGTCGCTCCTCCCTATATTACGCATACAGAAGTTCTTGATTATAATTGGGCTGCTAAGAAGGCTTCTGTCACAATATTTCTTGTTCATTACACGGTCACAAAAATCCTAGATTCACCAGAATGCAAATTATCACTGTCCAATCAAAATAATCTGGTGAAATTTTACCAAACATACCAACATTAGTGTTTCTCTAGAGCGACACATATCTTGAGAAACAAGACTTGTCACCCACCGCTCGCTATTCATGCCACGATCGATGGAAAAAAAAATCAGGTGAAATCCGCATGTGAAAAAAATATATTACGAAGTTTACTGGCTGGTTAGGAATGGCAACCCACGCCACCCCAAGCACCCGATTCTCAGCTATGTAAACAAACAATCCATCATGGGCTAACATCGTCTCTGCTGGGTGGTAGGCTCACCTTTGTAATTCTTTTAAACTCTTCCACCCTATTTTCATTACCTTCAAATCTATCCATACACGCAGGATAGAGCATGTAATGATTTTCGAATTCATAATTTGTCATTGACGGATATAAAATGTCGCTGACCGCCTAAACAACACTGGTAGTCGATAAACCTAAAACCTATTTTATCAACAAACATACAATAAAAATATCATGTCATAGCGTAGGTGCTTGTAACGGATTAAATGGCTGTTCTGAGCCATCAAAACATACATACTGTATAGCATCTTTTTTTCTACCTGACGCACACAAGACCTTGCAACCTCATATCGGTAGGTTTCATGGCCGAAAATAGCGAGAGGATTATCCCAGGACAGAGAGCCGTCTTACCTTGAAGACTGTTATACTAATCTTTGTAAACAACGTAGCCTTGAATATTCCCCCGTCACAACTTACATAAAATGATTAAATTTCCAACGATCATTCTTCACTAGACGGCTGAATATACAGCGATAATCAGGTTCGGGGACTTGCGCAACCCGCAAGGATCGTCTTTGTCACACACGATGTCGATCGCCCTCTGCTAAAACACTGCAATCTATGTTAATACGCTCGGTTTACGATCGGCTTCCAAGCTTCCATGAACCCACACAACCATCACGTCAGCAGCGCAGCTTCCTCATTTAATCAGACCGAGGCTGCTGCAACAGTAATCAAGAAAACTCGAGACCGTTGAGCGAAAAGCTTTTTAAATCGTGACATTTACAACTGAAATCGGTCATGTAGTATGGTGACGTCAACACTTTCTGCCGTTTATCACAAATTGACATGACGAAAGATTACTGAATTACACCAAGAATGTAAAAATGTGAGACCTTTTATATATATATAAATATTCACAGCTAATTCATCGGCCATGATTGCTGTTTTGTCCATCAGCATTTTACTTACGTACAAAAATATGGAGTGTTTGAATCATCCAAAGTTCGGGTTTCTTGTCACATCCGTATGAAATTCGTTATACTCAACTTTGTAAGCTTCACGTAAACAAGCGAAGAACTGGGGAGGGAGTAATACAGTTACTAGATGTAAAACTCGCTCTCCTCTCACAAACTCTCCATTTCTAGGATAACTCATCTGTACCGGAAAAATATTCCTCTAGGCATAAGGATTAATTGATAAATGTTTACCAACCTTCTCTCTGAGGAGACATGTAGCACTAAAACTATTCTGTCCTGGTGAGCGCTGCCGTCCGTACCCACCCAGACAAACAGGCATTTTCAGAAAACCCACGTTGCTTTAACCAACAACAAGACATGAAGAACACAAAACTTGAAACGACTGCCCATTCTTTTTTTTTTTTCAACAAAAGCCGAACAAACAGGAAACGACATCGCAACTTTTTTTCGTCGCTTACATTCACTTCAGACAGCTTCATGTTGCCGAGGCCTCGGTCGTGTGTTTGTGATATGTCTGGCGACCCCGGCCAACGTCGTGACTCTTACTTGAAATATTCTAGCTGTCCTAACAAAACTCCGCCTATAAGGCAAAGGATCAAGCATTTGTACGCTGTTGGGTTTAGTTCGTCGAATCCAAGAAAAACTTGGCGCAATAATTGTGTACATTTTCACCTTCAGCTAGGCGGCATTTAAAATTTAATCCGTGGGTGAAAGTTTACTGGAATTCTTAATCTCATCGTCTTCAGTTAGGTTAATTTTGTTCCCCACATCCTACAACAACAAACTGTATTAAGGACTGTACCATTTACTGCCTGGGAAATTTTGGAATCAAGAAAACTTCAAGTACAAATAGGCCTTCTACAGTCTATGAATACTTAATGCCGTAAATAAAATATCAAAAGGTGGTAAAATCTGTCTGGCTCAACCCGGAATAATTTACTGCGTGGGTGAACACAGGATAGGCACTCCCTAATAGGCCACGAATTCGTGACATGGTTTGTAAACAAAGTTACTGCAGGCTTACCAATGATTAAGTATAAGGTTATCCTTCGCACTTCTCTAAGACTTCCGTAACACTTGACAACACTGGCTACAATCCACCATCTCAATCACGTTTATATCCTGCTGACGTGGCTGCTGATATATATATTTAAAAAAAAGCCTGAATTTCTTCGTGAATACAGAGTCGAGGTCGGTATCTACAACACTCCCACCAACACGCCACCAACGGCAGACCGATGCACTAACATACGGGAATCCTGCCGCTCCCCCCCTCCACCAATCACGACGCTCGGAGGCCATAACTACCTGATAGAATAATCAAACCACCCACCCGCATTTACACAACACATCACTACGCTATATATCAAGAACTAACTTTAAGAAATGGAACTGAAAAATGATAATCAGACGTGAACGCCTCAGCCATATCTGGAAGTTTATCACAGACACCAAATTAAAGTCCTGGCGATGGTCGTTTTGTTTCCTGCACGAGAGATTCTTGTCGGCATCAACCTCACACCATCAGATCACCCGACGAAACGGCGGCATCAATCTACATGCAATATCCCAACAATGGGATCAATTCGAGTGACATAATTACCGTAATGATACCCTCGTCTCTCTAGCTACTGGACCAGAGGAATCTCATTCGGGTTTCGCATCGTCACCGACCCCCCCGTGGCGCACAGCGAGAGGAGAGGAAACAACGAGAATCGTGCGTGCTGTTGGTGTGATGCGTCGTGTGGGATGTGTTGTGTGGTGGGCGCCGTGTGTTGCGTGGCATATTGCTTAGTGATGGTAAATCATATGGTAAGCAGGGAACCCAACAAGGGAAGAGGCAGGACCTTCACGAGAACAGATAAACCTGTTAACAGAACTAGTATACCTTTGACAGAACAAGTACATTAACAGATGATACAGAACAGATACGACCCTTAATAAAACAAGACAGACCCCAAAATAAAGCAAGTATCTCCCTTAACAGAAGATATACCTATAAACGGATAGGTCCCTTAAAAAAAAACCGGACATACCCATCAAAGGAACAGAGATACCTCTTAACTGAACAGGTATATCTATACACAAACCATGTATATCCCTAAACAAGAGAAGCAAATCCCTAGGCATACAATAATCCCCCAACTGAACAAGCTAATCTTTCTACAAAGGTGAACGAAGCCCTCGTCACACTCAGCAGAACAGAAGAACCTCCCCTGACGACTACATATGTAAACCCCGTGACTTAAGAGGTAAAACACCAAGACTGAACAGATGAGCCATGTGCAGGCCACGTATCCATCCCCCACAGGTCACCTACAGTTAAACAAACGTCCAACAGAGAAGCGCCACGCGCCTGCTAATTGTGTTCGGAGATCAGCCTCAGGTAGGAAAGAGTGAAGGGTCGACCGCCCCTACCTAGGCCGCCCGCGGCGGAGGGTAGGAGAGACGCCTCGTGTCACAAAGTTACCACACCCGGATCGTCCTCTACCCCTGCGATAAGTCATTACCTCGCCTCCGGTGTCCAGGTCCTCACCACCCGTTCAGACGACGGCTCCTCCGCACACACACACACACACACACACTGACGTCCGTCTACACCCGCGATTCTACGGCTAAACATCTGCTGTGGTGTAACCAGAAGACAGCACTAGTCACAGCACCACCACCACCTACACACCTGCAGGTGTCCCAGCACCATCTACACATCTGTAGGTGTTCCCAGAGGACATTTGTGCTGTCAGCATAAAAATAATCTACAGGTGTACAGAGGAACTACACTGTAGGTGTACCTGAGGACCATACCGACACCTCTGCAGGTGTACCTCCCACACCTGCACTTTATTATCAGTATGAATCTGAATCAGTCGTTCTGTCAGAGAGCGAAGGAAGCGTTCCTCGGATCTCGGAGCAAAATTTCAATGTAGCTAAAAGTAACGAGAAGGCTCCTCCTGACGTCCACTGCTCCTGACTCATCACCTGCATCAGGTAGGTAGTGACAAAACTACTAGCGACCAGGAATTCACGCTTCAATGAAATCCTCCAGAGAACTGCCCTTGAAATGCCGTTAAATGGCCAGTATTCGTGGTGACAAGAGCTCTTCCTGATTTTAGTGAACCAGCTGAAGAAACAGGATTGTTTGAAGGCGCTCAACCTTGCCCTCTGACCAGCAGATCTTGTCGTGGGAGGACTTAAAGACGGCCCTAAAACAAAGGCCTGTGCCAGGAAGGGATCTGACGAATCTAGCACCAAGGTTGTCCTGTGGCCACTGCGGGCCACTACTCCTAGAGGACGTGTTCATCACCCACAACATAACCACAACCGTTGTGCCATACCAATTACCACTACAACCAAATAACCACACACTACCAAGCCTCCACCATCACACGCCGACTCCTCCAAACTGCTGTGTCTTTATCTAGGAAGTTAAGATCATCTGCCGTGCCGCCTCTGCCGGTGCTGAGGGTCGACCTGATTGATCAACATATTTTCCCGCGACGTATTTCCTCTACAAGCCTCATGCAGGTAAACCGCACGCTGCATTACCTCACTGAAATACAACATTTTCCTAACCCACAATTTTTGTGCGTTATATATAAATGGTTTATGGTACCAGGTCAACCTTCCCGTCACATGGAATAATTATACGACTGGCAGTGCAGTTCCTGCCAGGCCTTTAGTTGAAATATATAGGCCTCTGGAGGGGAGACTTTGGGTTTGTGCTCGTGTTCCCATTAACCATAGGCAATCGGTTCATCATCCCTTCAGTAGACGTATAATTTTGAAAACAATATCGGGAGACGAGTGCCCTGCCAGACCAACCAACCGTCAATAAATAATTATGTGTATGGGAAGTGTGTGTGTGTGTTGCCAGCACAGCGCCCATATCGTACATGTACTGTGCGATGTTACTACTGCCAACCGTATGATACATCACAACCACGGCCTTGACTTTCCTCTTCCTGATCATTAGATAAACACATAATGTCTTCCTCGGACTCCAGACAATGCACTCACCAGCCAGCCTGGACAACTATAAGATCGTAAGACGAGATATCGCTGAAAGTGGAGGACCGCAACAAACACATTACACGTGAAGAAATTATTTTTCTTCTATTCGTTTACATCTAATTGCTATTCGGGTATGTTTAGGTCATCATTGCTACTTACAAACACCTGGATCAAACTACTTAAAACCTCATGTCACCTCGCTTTGTTAGGTGTGGAAGAGTGCGGTGGGCTAGGCGTGCCGTACAAGATGCTAAGTTCTTCACTGAACCTAATATGTAAATGCCGAGAATCGTAGTAGATTAAGCAGGGTATCTGTATTTCAAGGATATTTATGGCCGAAAGATTTCTATACACACTGCTATAATAATTTAGTATCTCCTTCCCCTCTATCGACCGCCGGTCGGTCCCGGGTAACACGAACGGTTGCGAAGGCGACGGTGCAGCCTAGCTCAAGCCGGCACCTGACATTCACTGCCTTACCCTGGCAACCAACACATAGCTGAGCTGGTAGCCATGAAGGAGGTTCTTTCTAAACGTACGTATACAGGAAATCTCCAGCAGTTGTGGAGTGAATATCGCATACAAGTTAAAGAAGTGAGCGAGAAGCCATTCTGGTGAGGTTGTCATTGTCAACTGACGGGAAGTATGTATAGTCTCGACCAGGATCTTCCACGGGAGTCCCTCGTTTCCCTGCTCCTGCGGGAAGGGTAGCCTTAAAAGTGCAGAAACCCCATATACGGGGTCCTAAGTTATAATAATAATAATAATAATAATAATAATAATAATAATAATAATAATAATAATAATAATATGTATGGGGGGGGGTTGGGCCATTTCTTTCGTCTGTTTCCTTGCGCTACCTCGCAAACGCGGGAGACAGCGACAAAGTATAAAAAAAATAATAATAATAATAATGTGAACACGGGGGAATGAGGCCACCCACCACTGCTGCTGCTGCTGCCCGTGAGACCAGCCATTACATGAGTAAGACGATTCTGGGAGAAACCATAAGGAGTGAGAGTCTACTTCGCGTTGGGAGCAAGGAATCGTGGTAAGAGGGATCATGAGGGTGAGGTAGAATAATTACGCTGGGCAAGAGTGAGGGGGGAGCGGGTGGAGAGCCAGAGACGGTGGCAGACCAGCTGTGGGAATGGACGGGCAGACCAGCTGTGGGGATGGACGGGCAGACCAGCTGTGGGGATGGATGGAAGGGTAGTGAACCCAGCATCCTTTACCCTGTGTCTACCCGCTTCCCAGGACGATCCACGACCGGTTGTCATTCATCTAATCAAGATGCTACTCCCAACACCATGCGACTTTGCTCGGTGGGCAGATTGTTTCTATACTAGTTACTAAAGGAGGCCTACTAACCTAACCTAACAATTCCCTGGATAGGCTGACTCAGCTTAGCTCATCCATTGTAAGGGCTAGGTTAAGTTAGGTTAGGACGCCTCCCGACGAAGTCAATGACAAATCGCGATGCTTATTTACAAGTGTTAAATGCGTCCAGTGGGAGGCGTGGCATGAAGCTGCTGCTCCTCCTCCTCCTCGCCCGGGTTTACTGCCCTGTCTTAGATCCTTTTGCGCTACCGCTCACAGGATGAGCATGGGGTGCACGATAAATCTCCCGGGGTTACCGGCAAAAATCGAATCTATCTCATGGCGCCGCGAGTGATGACGCCAGAGGTACGAGGAGCTAAAAGGGATGCAGAGAGAGGGCACTAAGTCTCGAGACATTCCTAAGCGGCAGCCACACTGAAGTGGCTGGGTTAATAGGGGAACTTAGGGGAGAAAATGGCGATAATTTGATTTGCACAAGGAAAGAGCGAGGCGAGTATAGTGTGTGTGTATTCGTATCCACAGCGAAGGTGGTGACGCTAAAGAGGACACGGATGCACAGGTGGTTCGGGTACTGAAGTGCACTGTGGTGACGTAGTGAGATAAATATTTGCATAGATCAGGCAATAATAAATGAACTATTCAGGTTTGACATACTAATCGAGATGTTTACAAAAGCTGAACAACAATGACAAGGTATAATATAAATAAACTATTTGCAACGGGCAAAGTTACAGGCTGGGCGCAGCGTCATGCGTCCTCCCATCTACACACACACACACACACACAAACACACACACACACACACACACACACACACACACACACACACACACACACACACACACACACACACCGGACCTATGAGACCAATTGTCGTGACTAAAGACAAAACCCCGTCTCCCTGCAGCCCTATGGCTATTTTATGGTGAGGTAACAGGAGAATGGCGGAGGGGGAGGGGCTGGGGGGTGAGGACAGGTGTCATGGGAGGGTGGGGGAAGACCAAGATGAGCCTCGGGTAAAACAAGGAGGTCCGGCATTATCGCCAGTTAAGCCGCGTCCTGGGAAACCCCAACACAGTGGGTAGCATTTGTTATCGGTGGGGGAGGAGGAGGGGAAGAGTCGTGCTTGGGATCCTACCTGATCCCTCCTTCACCCGCTGCCATTGCTGCACGGGTGTGGCAGCAGCAGCAGCCTCCAAAGCCATGAAACATCAGGTGGATAACGAGCTCCGCAGCCTCAGCAGCAACACAGGAGAAAACCTGCAGCAGAAGCAGGAACAGCAGCCACGCAGCGAGGGAATCTGCAGCAGCAGCAGGAAAAAAAACATGCCATGGACACCATGGAATGGAATTCGCTCCTCTTACCCGAGCCTTCCCATGACCCGTGACTGACGAGATCCTGGACACTGTCCAGATACCTTCCTCTGCAGTGGGACACCTCGCCCTAGAGACAGGAGGAGGAAGAAGGGAGGGACGACGCTGCAGAGTAGGCAATCACATGAAAGGTAGAGAAAAGAAGACGGGAGGAATGGGAGGCTGCATGCCAAGTGTGGAAGGAGATAGAAGAGTGATAAACGAAAATGGAGGAGATGGAAGGGCGGGGGCTGGGGAATAAGTAGGAACAATGAGAAACTGACGAATGTGGTGCCGGCACAGGAGGAGTAGACAGAGCACCGTGAATGAGACTGTGCTGTGAGTAACGGACGACGATTATACATAAGACAGCGATAATACATAACGATACATCAAACGCAAGACAAGGGAGATCGAGTCTCTCATGATGTAGTTCATCCAGGATGTCGGGGCCGGGTTGCGCTCCACCTGGTACTTAGGGACGACCGGTCAAGACGAGATCTTCACTGATGTACACATCCGACACATCACCAGCATAACAAGCACTGGATACAAAGGCGCAAGGAGCCTGCAGTCGCTTGCATATCCTCGGGTCTCTGGTCCTGAGACTGATACACATTACAAAGTCAGTGTAAAAATTCGATACATGTCCAGTATTTCCCATACAGAGCCTCCTCGCCTTACGGCTGGGATTCAGTACGTACAAAAAGTCTTCACTACCACGCAATCATTCGGATCATTTCGAGAGCTCCCAGAAAGCTAAGATACTGAAGCAGCGTCCAAAACCCAGGAAGGAGATGGGCAAGGGGAAAACACTGAGCTGATACACTAGGTGTGGCCCCAGTGGTGTGGCGGTGGGGGTAAATGAGCTACGAGATGGAGAGAAATGGTGCTTGACCAGTGGATGAGGTGGAAGACAAGCCGAGGAAGTGTGGGTGGGTGAGGCGCTGTGATGTGTGGGCAGGACACGGCTTGACAATGGTGACTTGACCTGAGCGTACCCTCGCCCAGACCATGTTTTCAAGACTCCAGGGTTAGGTCGTCTCCCGCTACTCTGCCCCCCAACCCTAAGCACGACGCTCCTCCCACTAGTCAGGTCATCTCACCCCGGATGGACCGACACGTGGACTATAGCTGCTCTCACACCCCGGCTCCCAGGATGGACTGGACTGGACACGTACTGCAGACCCAACACCATCTGATGCGGCTCTGACGAAAGACCTGGAGTACCGGTGTACTGCAGGGGAACCTGCCATGTCCAAGCCCACACCACAAACAAGGACACAGACATACGCACAAATAATCGGGGAAAAATGACAAAAAAAAGTGGATAGTTAGTTGAAAAGAACACATCAGACCGTGAGAAAACATATAATTTAGGGAAAAGAGGTCACGTGTAACAAACCTCTTACACTTCTAAGAGACTGAGCTCCATTTTGAGAACAAGGCTTGGTGGACTGTGAGTACCTGGACTGCGAGAGAGTATTTCACACACTACCTCCAACGAGGCTGGTTAAAAACACTGGATCACCAGGCAGGAATTCGGGGGAGACTCCTTCGATAGACGGAAAATTACCTTGGTGGAGGGGAACACAGGAAGTATGGGTAAGGAAATATTCAGCGGAATGTTTCAAATCCTATATAAGGCTTAACGAATGTTAAAGAATGGCAACCAAAATTAAGACAGATGGCAACCAAAATTAAGACAGATGAGTTCAAGTGTGAGGTTTGAACCCACAAATCTGTTCGCCAGGAAACAGAGAAGACCCCCTTAAGGAGTAATCGAATCACAAACTTAACATTCCTACACAACTCTAATGAAGTTATCAAACAGGTCTTTGAAAAATGCAAAAATATGAGTCTGGAGCTATACCATGAAATCTAGCACAGAACTTATCAAATATGTAAAGGAAATATATTCTATAGTATAAGGAGCGGAGCAAAGGAATAATATGAGAGATGAAACAGCCCTGCATACACAAGTTTAATATTAAGTTGCATAACATTAAAAAAAAATGATAGGATTAGGAACCCTTCGAGAGTAGAACTCCCTTCCTCCTACAGTATACAAAAGTATCTATATATACACACACACACACACACACACACACACACACACCGGACGTTTCTTTCAAATCGTTTCAACATGTTCACAGTCAAAACACTTTAATCTCCATGATTTCGCTCCATCACGCAACACAGAAAAAAATAAGTGCGAAACAGCTCACGAACGAGCCTTCCAGATAACTACCCTCCGTCCTTATATAAAAAAAACATATCTGCCTGTCACCCAATAAAAGCTGTAGCAACGTTGCACAAGACGCTTTATCCTTGAGGCATGGTTACCGCGATCAAGGCAAGAATGTCCCCACAACATTACCTTTTTTTTTATCGCTAATTTCCATTTTCCGCTGTGACCAGCTGCCAGCCAACCCGAGTATCAGGCGAGCTCAAGAACAAGTCCAGTTGAATATTCCTCCTGGCAACTGACCTTTCTCGTCTTATTTCATTACTCTGGTTCTCCATTCTTAGGTGACTTGCACTTTGTTATCATATCATCTTTAGTGGCGCCTACTATAATAACAGAAATGGAGTAACTATAATAATATAAATGGTGAAACTTACACGTCCGTATCCTTACGTGTGTATCGTCGGATGTACATAGCTGACCGTGTACTTAACACACACAAAGACCATATATATATATATATATATATATATATATATATATATATATATATATATATATATATATATATATATATATAATCGTCTATCTATTCTAGACATGCGACAAGTGTGAGGCCAAAACATGACGCAACAGGGGAACGTCGCTTGCTAAGTGGCTGCTAGCTCGATCGATGCCTAAATTACAATATCCTTAAATATTTACGACCTCCTCCACGTCTTTGTATAATCAATTAGTCTTCGCTACTGAAGCGGACGTCATCTAATAACACGCTAGGAAATTACCTCATGCTCGACGATCAGTAATAGTATGAAGTTACTTCTAAGAAACCACTGGCAGCCTAGCCGTCATGATGAGCGGGTTGGTCCGAACAGACAGCGGACCAGCTCGTATCGACAACCTCTCCCCCATCGCAGCGGCTCCCCTCTCTCCCTTCCCCCACCAGGTAAGTTCCCCGGAGATATGACGCAGTTGGCTGGGTACCGGCAAGACCCCAGACAAATCTTTACCAAGGGCTGCTCCTGACGAAGTCTGAACGGAATTACCAAAGCCTATCTGGTATCATCTATCTCTTACGGAGGGGCGCTAGGACACATGCCCTCCCCCAAAGCTCCGGCAGGAGTGGCTAGATTGGGGGAGAAGACGGTTGGGGGTACTGGTTCAAGGGTTTGTTTTCGCAACTAGCTGTCGCTGGATGCGCTGTGATATGCCTCTTTACCTGACGTTGGTGTGCAGTGATCTAACTTTGCCATACGTCTTCATAACTTTTAAGAGACTATCTTTAATATCCTTGTGAAGACTCGCATCGGAGGATATGTGTTTTGCCTGCTTGGGTTCATGTGTTGACTCACTATGCAAGGCACCAGGAACAAAACGATTGAACAAATGACGGACGAATGAGAAGACAGAGCAGGAGGCCGGACGGATGCGCTGGGTGGCAACAATTCCTCTTCATCCCGGAAAGAGACACTTATCCGTGTTCCTTCAAACATGGCAACTTCAACCGCTATCGGCAAAGAAGACGTATGGATGGTAAACCACATAATAATACCTCAGGTGACCTAACGACTTGACCACTGTTCTGTATACATAATTATTTCATATGTAAGAAAAGTGCCCCCGAGCTCAACCTAACAGTCGTCAGCTTACATCATGTGTTATAATTACGGTGTATAAGGCCTTACTTCATCTTTACTAATGTCCTAACTAGAACAGGTTTTCATAATGCTGCTTCTCTCCGCGGATGATGGCCTTCACTGGCAAGCAAGCTCTCCACTTCGAGGTACAGTTCCCTCACACTCTGACCTACTGATATTAAATTCCACCCGTTCTTTTGTCGTTTATGAGAACCAATCAACCATGAGGTATGGTGAGGACACTGCGCAAGAGCGTAGCCAACAAAAGATGGAAAAAAAAAAGAACCCATGCAATACGCTTTTCGAATGCGGGACTCAGGTCTGAAGACAATCAAAAGTATCACTCGGCAATGGAACTATTGATGGAGGTGGAAACATACAGACAGAAGAACGATAACTATTGCCTTGCCACTTCCTGCAGACGTCAGTCGTGTTACAATGAACAGCTCATCACAAAGACTGTGGTGTTGGTGGGAGTCGGGAGGGCTGTAGGAATGCCTCTATACACCACTACCCGTACCCGCCTGGCTCACACAGTATCGTCACGGTAAGGAATGTGGAGAGAAACCCTCGCGTGGTGTAAGGGGGTAGGACGGCCTCGCAATGCGGGAGGCAAGGACGGTGACCTGGGCAACGTAGATGACCTCGTTACGTCCGCTGCCACCACCTCTTGACACACCCACCTACCCATACTTCTCCTCCTCCTCCTCCTCCCCGAGGACCGTCGAGTGAGTTGTCGAGTTATCTACAGGAACGGGAGTGAATGTTTGACACCGTCGACGTCACGACTTCCTGGCAATGTCAGGCGTCGTCAGGTGTAGACATCACTGCGCCCTGGTATTGGTGTCACAAGGTACATCACAGTCAGCCAACGATGACGTCCCGACCATTGATAACGTCTCAGGCTGCTACACATCACTGCACCCCCAGCAGTGAGTGATGCAAGTGACATCACACCAGTCTGGTGGTGACGTCGAACCTCCCAGGCGGTGAAAGACTCATAAGCCCATCGTCACGCAGGCTTCCGTCAGGCAACAGCAAATCTACCACACAGAAAACGAGATCTGTCCACAATTATAGAGACCCGGCTCGAATAATGAGGGGGACGCGTCCCTCTTGACCTCCACGCCTGCCTTCCTCCCTCCCTCTAAGCGCCTGTACATCTGCTTCCCAAGAGATCCTACTGCAACCGGTAATCGAATGAGACTCACTTTCATCGCACTTACAACTGCAGGAAGTGCGTTTTCTAGTGGTATTCAATCGTGGTGCTCTGAGAGATGCACAGTGAGCAACATATGGTCACCTGTCATGACGGAGGGCAAGGTTCACCACCCTGAGGGCTCGTGCAGGCACAGGTGTCAGGCCTCTGAAGCCAGAAAGATATACGAGATTACTGATCAAAGAATTCAAGTCAAATCCTCAGATAACAGAAGAACTAACAGTGCATAGCGAGGTTATTTCCTTGAAAGCAGTACACTAAAGTGACAAATAACAGAAGACCTAACGATCTAAGGCGAAAATACTTCATCGAGAACAGTACATGACGAGGACAGATAACGGGAGACCTGTTAGTCCAAGACCATGTTCTTTGATGGAGGAGAGGAGCTGTGTAACTGAGGTCATAATCTCACTAGTGGCAGAGACAGGATAATAAAGCAGGAGGCACCTTCCCACCACACCACTCCCTCCGGCACAGCCGACGAGACAAACAAACGCTCCAGCAACGATCAGTATTACCAGGATGACGAGGTAGACGTGCCAACCTTCACAGATGCTACAGCAGTGACGAGGCAGCGGTGGACACAGTTGTAGCAAGATGGTAAGGCCCTAGATGGCCAGATCGTTGTGTTCTTCTGCATATCATTTCTTCTTGTGTATTTCAGTTTCGTCACACACACACACACACACACACACACACACACATATATATATATATATATATATATATATATATATATATATATATATATATATATATATATATACACGAGCCTGCGTGGTGCCCTGGGAGTTCCCAAGAAATTCCTCGACCGGTCCCACGTGTACCTGTGACCTCACACACCTCAGGCCAGGTAGCCAAGTTAGCTAGCGTACATGTCGATATCGACCACTAATCATTCTCACGTCCCACTGTCAAGTGACCCGGGGTCAGCCACGAGGTCATGGCTGGGTAAGGTCGCCCATCCATCCTGGTTGTGTCATCAGAGATGCAGGGCTGGGCCGCTGGACAGTATGAGGGCCGGACCTTAGGTCCCATCCAGCCAATCACGCCGGGATGAGGACGTGAGAATGTACATACATACATACATACATATATATATATATATATATATATATATATATATATATATATATATATATATATATATATAAAGGCAGGATCCAACGTGTGATTCTTCCTTTCATGCACAAACATCATTTGCACACACACACACACACACACACACACACACACACATATTTTGCTCTGCTTCTGAAGTCAAAACGCCGCTCGTACTGACCGTCATCTCAACACTTGTGTTAACGTAACCGCGAGAAAGAAAAAGAAATCACGTTAGCATAATGAAGGACGTATCTTCACAGCTTAGAACTGATAAATTCTGAGCACACACTTGACCGCCATGGAGCTAAAATGGTCGCTGACCCGAAAATGAAATGAAAATGAAGTAGTTGAAAAATGAACTTTGCCCTTCATTCAGGAAGCAAAAACTTTCGTCATATTATCGACATGAAATTAAGTTACGACGAGCCCAGAGTAACTCCGAGTCACCAGGTAGATATCCCACACTCAGGCGCGTCTCTTTGGACCATCTAGGATCGATCATGCGACGCCAGTGTAATCACACCCGAGGAAGGGGGAAAAAATGATGATCCGTTACCATGTACTGGACGCACATTCTGCTGGTTGGAAAAAGAAGTATATCATCGTGAGGAGCGACGCCGGCGGGAGGCGAGTCAGCAGACGCGGGATGAAGACAATGATCGCCTGTAACAAAACTCACGAGTCGAGTCGTCAAGGGCGCAGCAGCTTACATAAGGACGAGAAGATGGAAGAAGGATGATGGGAGGAGACTTCAAACTCCCTCGCTACTCGAGGAAAGAAGGAGGAGGTATTACAACAGCCAATCCTCGTGTGGCTGCGGTCACACATAAACTATGGGAAGTGGCAGCCACTTCTTGCATGCGACAAGCGTTGGTGGCAGGGACACATGGAGTCTCAGCTTACGAGAGTAGTGGCTGGCCTGGCTACGTAAGCTTCAGCGGGTGACGTCAATCCGGTCATATAAGCTTCCAGAGCGGCCGGATGTGCGCCAGGCATGCTCAGGTAGAGCGAGTCAGTACTTCCACAGGAAGATGTATAACCCGGCGCGTAAGGGTAGCGTAGGAGGTTGCTGCACCTGGCTCGCTCAACCTGTCTTCAGAAAACACACACACACACACACACAAACAAACAAACAAGTCATCTGTATGTAGATCACGTGAGAGCAGAGAAGCAGTCCTCCTGGTTGAGCTAGGCTGTGCCCTTACTGCAGGTGTGGTGTGCCGTGCGCTCTGGCTCCCCATGCAGCCAGCTGTGAAGCAACACGGTTGAGAAAAAACACCGTCGTCGCAGCCCACGAAAGGAAGTTAGGGAGTCCATTAAAACGTTTCCAGTGACGTAGAAAGGTGCCTGTCATGGCTAGACACCCTCCAGTGTCGTACACCTGAAGTGTCATGCCTAAATACGTAACACAAATCATGTTCTGCTCTCAGCACCGTCACACCGGCCGTTGTTTCATACCCAGCAGGGGCAATGCAGTCATCGGCCTCACACCTGGCAACGTTACACATGAACTAACATGCATCACATCCCGTGGCTATCGGAGGCTTTCAGCTCCAACCAGCGTCTGATCTCCCCTGCCCCTCGCACTGATCACCAGAAAACCCACAGCTTTTCCCAGGGTTTAGGTTCTCCTCCCACCCCATTCCGCGTCCCTCCTAGCACGCCTCGGGTATGAGTCACCTGTTCCGTGTCTCGATCTTTCACAAGAGGTTGGAACAACCCATTCCGAGTCGTCCTAGGCTCACCTGAGGCTTGCATGATCCATTCCAAGTAGCTCTCCTACATGAGGACCAATTCACATGTTATTTTCCCTTTTAGTTTCGTTGTCTATATCTGATAAATCTAGTGTGTCGACTTCCACGATCATTAAGGCCGTCACGTTATTCTATAACCACCAATAGAAAAGAAAAAAAAACTTGAAGGCCATTAGTTGTTCAAGATAATTCTCTGGCGTCATTCACGCTCACTGCATATAAAGCCCTTGATTTTCCTCTAGTTAGCAGACCCTAACATGAAGCAGTGCTTACCACCTCTACGACACATTCTAAAATAGGCGGCACTGATGCATGCAACATGCAACCCGTGGTTTTATGGCGGTAAAACACATCTTCTAGGTGGCAGCTGCTCACAGGTGCAGCAGATGACAGTGGCGTCAGGAAACCTAGCGCACCGGCTGACAGCGGCGTCAGGAAACCTAGCGCACCGGCTGACAGCGGCGTCAGGAAACCTAGTGCAACGGCAGACATGGTGTCAGGACTAACCGGATGACGCAGAGAAAAACTTCACCACCTAGCATGGAGGACGCTCCGCTGAAAAACCATGGTGAGACCCCAGCAATTCAGTTTCTTCAGCGCCTCGGTCACTGACTTCCGAAGCACTTACTTACCAGAGAAATTACGCGTCCTTGGGGTTTTCAAGCGTCCGAGGAAACATGGCAACTGAAGCCCTACCGATCTTGCATGTAAGAACTTCATACCCAAATTATTTTGTTAGCTGAGACGGTCTGGATGTGGAAAGGGAGCTGTGGTTTCAATGCATTATACACGACAGCTAGAGGCTGAGTGTGAACGAATGTGGCCTTTGTTGTCTTTTCCTTGCGCTACCTCGCGTACATGCGGGGGGATGGGGTTGTTATTTCATGTGTGGCGGGGTGGTGATGGGAATGAACAAGGGCAGACAGTATTAAATTATGTGCATGTGTATATATGTATATGTTTGTGAATATATATATGTATACGTTGAGATGTATAGGTATGTATATTTGCGTGTGTGGACGTGTATGTTTATGGATGTATATGTGGGTGGGTTGGGCCATTCTTTCGTCTGTTTCCTTGCGCTACCTCGCTAACGCGGGAGACAGCGACAAAGCAAAATATATAAATATATATATATATATATATATATATATATATATATATATATATATATATATATATATATATATATATGATAATCACTTGCTGGCAACCACTGATTCAATATTCCCCTCGACTTAGTGTCTGCTTTCCATGTTTCACTTTTTTGTGCTCTCACGTACCATAGAACACCAGGTTTAAAATGGATTTACCTGAGGCGAAATTTCTCCATGTATTAATATAGTTAGTAACCTCACGCCTGACGTGGCCGTGGCTAGGTCATCAAACCACTCCTTCAGAACTCTTTTATTCTTTATATTAGCCTTAGAATCCCCTGAGACGATGTTCTTCTTGTTCATGTGTAATCATAGCACATTACCCCTGGTCAAGACCCTCCCACCATCATATTATGATCTAGCTAAATATTCGTGACTACTTTCCCTTCAGCTGCAGCTCGGCTGTCACTCGACCACCTCCGTGTCCACTCTCTCTTTTTTAATTACACTTTCTAGGCGTCGAAGTTGTCATATGTGACAACCCTCGGCTATCCGGAACTTAAGCCATACAGCACCTTGCGGTGAGGCGTCCATCAGCTGGTCGGCAATGCCCCACCCCACCAAGCGGTCGCCATTTTCCCCGCGCTGGAACTGTCCGTAACGCACAAAGGCAGGCCGGAGAAGCTTCGAGGCTACACAACTGTCCACGATGACTACGGGCTGCCTCGCTGCTGCCATACCAATGCCAGAGAACTCAACATTCATAAATCGCAAAGGTCCCAGGGTCTCAAAAAAAAAATTTCCTCAGAAAGAATATTAAGACTTCCTCGAAGTCATATATTTATATCAGAGGCATGACGCAGGTACATAAACATGGTCTATGAAGACGCTGGAGCATCTTTTCCCCAGATTTCCTCACATGGAAAGCCCAGAATACAAATTAGGACTTAAATCAAGTAAAGGTTATGACCCACCGATAGATGTAAATACAATTTTGGTCTAACTTTGCACGGAGGCTGAAAAATTCTCTGAGACATATGGAAACGACGTACTTCGATACACTTTAAAAATAACTACTTACATGGCTCCACAGATATGATCAGCTGACACAATAAAGCAATATATGCCATTCAAGTCAGGTAGGAGGGTAATTTACAACGAGAGATGCATTCGAAGGAGTGAGGGTGGAGCTTAGCTAGACCTGCAGTCAGCTACGCCACACGTGGCGTCCCATGTCACTGTGGTTGTGTTGTTGTGTTGTTAAGGGAACACAAACGCATTTTAAACAGGGATATGATAAAAAACAAATACTGTTGCTAACTGTTGGTAAAGATCAATCAATCAGCGATAAGAGCAAATACTTAGTGACGCCTACATGTGCGAAGCCACTTGAGAGTAAAATGTCTTAAGAACTAAATCGTAAGACTCATTATCGCTTGCGAGCCCTATCGTACGCTATTTGGAAATACGCTCTAAAATAAACTGTGTACACAAACAGTCCACATTTCCGAAGACGACGGAGAAAAATTCAACGGCATTCAGAGGCCGTGGTTGCTATGCATTTTAAAACGAACTCCCACTTCTTGCTCAGCGACCTCCACAGAAGAGGGAAGAATGTTTATTATAAACATATTGCTGCCGTGCAACATGCCTCGCTCAACATAGGAGGGATGTGTTTTATGAAGAAAAAAAAAATCTAGGACTCCTGAGCATCAATATAACCAGAAGGGAGGCTGGTAGGGAGGCATGCTTTCCAAACCCTAACGATCTTCCCTTGCTCTTTGTTTACGTAACTTACTGTGCTGAAATGCCTTATAAAATGGATTTTTTTACTCGTAACAACGTATCTCTGTTGTAGCCGTATGCCCCTCCGTTTTTTGCGTATCTTCCCCTTAAAAAGAAAAAAATGGGTATAATCTAAGGCCCTGCCAGTTAACTGAGGGAACATGATTGTATAAGGCCAGCTGAGTGAGGTTTTCAAGTTCTCTTAACCCTTGGGGTCTGTTGTAGGTATCAATCCCGAATAATTGGGGATTGCAGGGACAGGGAAGTTGGGGCGCCCCGAGCATTGGCGGTTGGGGAGGTGGAGGAGGAGGAGGCGAGGAGGAGGAGGGGGGGGGGGAACCCTGACTCATACTCGGAGAGGGAGGGGATTCATTCCGTGAACCAGCCGCTCCAAGGTCTCTGGCCTCACGCAAACTGCTCCTGAATACATAATCAGTATGAGACTCTATTTCTCAGCTCATGATAAAAAAAAAAAGTAAAACTATTGTTTGGCTGTATATAAATATCACCACATTCTTGTGTCACTCCTTCATCAGGTACTGTTTCACATCTCAGCTTAATCTATTTACATATACCGTCATTCCGGTCGTGACTACATGATCGGCTTTACTGGTGGAGAGGGTCTTATACTGATTCCCCGGAAGAGTTCCAGTCCCCACCAACATAATTCTTCTGGGCGGTTAGGTTACGTATGCAACCTGACCTAACCTAACCTAACCTAACCCAATTAAGCCCCCCCCCAAAAAAAAAAAAAAAAAATCTGGGGAAATGCGAGTCTTCAAGTCACCCCCGATGATTCCTATTTCCCGACCACTGTACTAGTAGTCCCTCCGACCTGTTGGTGTTCAGTAATAAGCTCAAAGCCTTCTTGAGCGTGTTCTTTACAGCCGTATATAGAGTGGGAATGTATGTGGTATTAGAATTATCTCAACACGCGATGGGGGAAGGGGGGGGAGGGAATAGGAAATGGGGCTTCAAATTACCACTCTGTTAAGAAGGTAATTCTGTTGGTGGCATATTCTGCATCGGAATTTAACTACAACAACAAAGATAAGAACAGTGAACTACCGACCTCCTGTGTTTCAGAAGGGATTGACACTTGATTTTATTTGTTGAGGAATAACTAATTAGAAAGAATGAACGAGGGAAAAACAAAGTCTGACGGTCCTTACTGCCAGAAGACTGGGTTCAGGTTTTCATTATTCATACTACGATTGAGAATATCAAAAAGGTCAGCAAGTGTCATGACTGAGCGCCTTGGGGGGGGAGGGATCACCATTAAATGGTTGTGCAATACCATGCAACAAGGCCAGCCAGAGCCCACCACCACCATCCATCAAGGTTTACCGGAGCTAAGAAGGAAAGAAAAAACAAGGTAAGGAGATGGGTGAGGCTAGGCCGTGGTGCCCATCAACACCAACCATCTAGGCCAGCTCGTTCTAGTAGACCATCACGAGTCCCTAAGGAGGTGGTCAAGGCCAGGGGACAAGCTACGCACACGCCACATCCTAAATCAGACCCGCAAAAAAAAAAAAAAAAAAACACAAACCCCTGAATCTGCATCACTGCTGGCAGACACAGTCCTGGCTACACTTACCACTGATTAAAATGCTTAAGGAAGCACTGTGCAACATATGTTATAACTCAACACTGATGGCCACACCTCTCGTATTGCATACAGTCAAGGCTCCAATGATATTCTCCCATGTTACTCCCGGAGGCTTGGGATCTAATACTAACACATCCCACATTATCTCCAAATCGAGGAGCCATCATGAATAATTTGGGTCACACCCCAAGCGGACCTTCCCCCTTGAAAAGAGCCTCCATCATTTCGGACATTCAGACTACCAACTTTACCACCATAAAGACATTTTGTAATACTGCAAGCATTGATGATGAGACCAAAGAATCACGCAGATAAGGCCTGGTACGCGAAGCAAAACAGTGACAGCCTTTATTGTAAAGCGTTTGTTCGTGGTGTACCACAAGGTGCTTATCAGCCGTGGTCACGCCCAGCGATTCGTGAGGATAAAAGTTCCTGGAACCATCATCACCGACAGCAAACGTTTGGAAAAATGTTAACAAAGAACAGAGAGAACAACAGCCCATGTCAGGCAGAGACCTGCTGAATCGAGCAACAACAGCAAGACATTATGACACTTCCTGATCCACAGCTACTAACTCAACCTCCCGCGGAGCCACACCATACATGTCCTCCATCAACACATGCATAATAACCCTTCATATATATATATATATATATATATATATATATATATATATATATATATATATATATATATATCAAGAAATCACAGGGGCAAGGACAGACTCATTATCTGAATGCGTTGGTAGGAAAACATTTGAAAATAAGCGTTGTACTAGTTATCTGTATCTCCGGAGACTTGTTTTACCGCTTGAAATTATTAGAAAATGATCAAGCAGACGAAAAAAAAAATACTAGCTTAAAACATGTACGCATGTGTACGCATGCACGTGTGGATGTTGAATACGCGCATGCGGCGACTGCACGTGCTCTGACCGACCCACACGCTAACTCACCGACATTCGTAAACCGTTACAACGGTCTTTTTCCCGCGCGGTGTAATATACTCCAAATAC
The DNA here is from genome assembly GCF_036320965.1 of Panulirus ornatus. Taxonomy (NCBI): domain Eukaryota; kingdom Metazoa; phylum Arthropoda; class Malacostraca; order Decapoda; family Palinuridae; genus Panulirus; species Panulirus ornatus. Next base: position 3,279,187 of record NC_092261.1, read on the forward strand.
AGTTTAGAGTTAGACCAACAGTATGTGACGACACAAACATAAAACTCAAAAAACCTAAGCATAATTTCATATGGAACTTTCAGTTTCTGTATAGGATAAATTCCTCTATAATTCTTTTGTGAACCAATGTGTTAAATCAGGTGCAAGAAGAAACAGTTAAATGAAATCTTCACATTTTCTAATAATTTCAAGCGGTAAAACAAGTCTCCTGAGATAGATACCTACAAATACAGAGAGAGAGAGAGAGAGAGAGAGAGAGAGAGAGAGAGAGAGAGAGAGAGAGAGAGAGAGAGAGAGAGAGAGAGAGAGAGAGAATAATAATCGTAAACATCTTTTCCTAAATAACACAGTTTTGCCATGGACGACATCGTTCGTCTGGCAGCCAGCACCAGAGCTTTGTGGCTAAGTTTCCTCAAAGGTTAGCACTGTGAATGTGAAGATGTACGTGTGAGACTCATGCACACATCCACCTGCAGCATGATTCACAATGATGACACCCAGTCCCACAAAATCAGAAGCGCCGGGAGATCCAAGCGGGTCAGGTCGCTACGGTGGCTCGCACACTAACGGACTGGTTTTGGGTTGAACGTTCTCCTGGAAATTGATTTCACGTTTCTGGTTCTCTTCCGCTTTGATACATAACTCACACAATAAACATACATACATAAACACACACACACACACACACACACACACACATATATATATATATATATATATATATATATATATATATATATATATATATATATATATATATCTGATATATCTATATATATCTGATGGACAGTCCCAACGAGTTAATGGCTCTAAACTTGAAAGATATCGGCGTAACACCATACTATTTCGTTAATATTACCATACTGTATTTACAAAAGCTTAAAATTTCGTTTTATCACATCTTCCATGTCAATTTGATACCAGACGACACTGGCTACATAAGAGAGAGTTGAAAGTATGTACTCCTCTAATCCGCTTGTAGATCAGTTGACTCTACTGAAGAAGGTTATAATCATATACATTTCCACAAAAACTTCTTTTCCACTCCCAAAAACGCCGCGGTAGTTTCCCTCTAATAGTGGGAGACGCTACAGCTAGGAAAAATGACGTTACGTCCAAAGGAATTCTGACGATCTACAAAGTCTGTAAGTTAATAATATTATGCCACAGATAATGTGAAAGCAAAATAACAAGCCCTTTAACATGTTGCCAAAAAAAAAAAATAAAAATAAAAAGGCGGAAGTTGGAAGATTCTTTGAAAAGACGGGAACGTGAGGTGGAAGCGGTCACACTAACCAATTTAACCTAAATCACAGCCTGTGGTTTAGCTCCTCAAGTGAAAGTCCCACAGAAAAATATGTCATTTACCTACTTAGGTGGGTACTCACTGAGGGCTGGCCGACGCTTCCGCCCTTCTTATTAGGCAGGCTTCAAAAAGTTTGCGCCATGTCCGGCACTTCCAGCACCGCATAGGTTCTACCCGGGACATGTACAAAAGTGGGAGGGTTTTCTGTGGCAGTGGCAGCGTCGCAGGCCGTGGAGGCGGGGCGGTGTATATATATGGCCGAATGCCCAAACAATGAGAAGTGTAAATAACTGCAATATTATACTAGCAGAGTCGGTACACATGAAGACACAGACGAGAGGTGCTACTGGGAGCACGGAAGGCATGGTGGTAGGTGTCTGAGGGAGTAAGAGGTGCTACTGGAAGCACGGATGGCATGGTAGGTGTTTGAGGGAGTAGCAGTGAGACAGGTGGTAGGAGGTAATAGAGAGAGTGACGGATGGCCGTAGCACTTAAGTGTGTGCCCCTCACGATACGCTTTAGTTGAGTGTGTGGCAGCGAGAGGTGCGGTGAAGGAGAGAGAGAGAGAGAGAGAGAGAGAGAGAGAGAGAGAGAGAGAGAGAGAGAGAGAGAGAGAGAGAGAGAGAGAGAGAGAGAGAGAGAGAGAGTCGCGTTGCACGGCATTGTGTGAAAGGGTTGGAGTAACTTACCAGTAGCGTCCTCCCGGGTGGCTACTGAAACGGTGGCGCGGCTCCTCCTTGACGACTGTGTCGGGCATGACCTCCCCAGCGTGAGTGCTTGTTCCATTCCTCATGGTGCCCGTCGATGCCACCGCACCGGTCTGAAGGGAAGTCCCGTTCTTCTGGGCGGCTCTGCCGTTCTCCATGATGTCTGTTTGTTATCTTACAGCGTTGACCTGACGCGGTCGTAGGTCAATGATGCGTACTATGAGCGGCCCAGGTACTTACAGAGGCGCCTTGCACAGCTACACAAACAGGTCACGTCAGTCTTCACAGGTCTTGTTCCCCTCAACAAGACCACACATTCTTCTCGATTATTTAAGCTTGTATGTGTTTTCTTTTGCTCTCGACAAGTTATTCACAGTTTATTACCGCAAACCCTTTAGACACAGTGACATTTCAATTTCATTCGAACTTTATGGAAAAGAATTTCATCAAATAACCTACAAATATGCATCTGTTGATATCACAGGTTGCTAGAGTTGAGGTTCTAGCGTTCAGGCGAGGTGTGTGGGAAGCCTGGCTGACGCAGCGATACGTTGACGAGCATCAAGAACACACGACTAGTACTAGAACTTCCGTTACTGGCTATTAACCTTTTTATGCAATCCCCAGTGTCTATATACATCTACACGGGGAGAGCGACGATGGTCGGGTCTGATGAGACCGCGTTTTCATGAATTCCCCCCCCCCCCCCACCCCCAATGAGAAATTCAAGGGCATCGTTACTGGTGGAAAAAAAAAAACATTTAATAATAACATTTTCAATTAAATGTGTCACGGATGACCACCCTCTGTGGTGCACCAGTCTTGTCAGCGGCGTCGCCGATATCCCTTTGCTGCGTTCGTACGGCCGTTCCTACTCCCTTAAGTCTCTGATACTTACAAATGAATTCACGTGGGGAAATATCATTCCCGAAGAATTACTTCTCATGCCCCTGCCTATTTCTAAGTATATGCAGCGCACTTAGTTTCCAGTTCTAATCATTATCAATCAGAGGAGACAAGGACTGACCTTGGTAAGCGTCATCAGAATTCAAGGCATCTGCCGATCGGCAAGCATTCACAGGATACATCATACGTTAAGACGTGTTGTGAAGCTTGACTCCTAAACGTCAATGTCAAACCGAAACTAAACAAGATCGTGAAATCTAATGAAGTCAGAAACAACGTTGTACATCATGCTCAAGAGAAGGGGAACATAGAGTTCGAAAAAGGAAATCCACTTATTTTACACAACAAAGATTTCTTCTTTGGATGTTTTGCGGACATACGGTAATATTCGTCCCCTCCTGTACTGTAAACGTCTGTCCACCTCTGACAGAGCGATTCTTTGAATTATTTCCTATCAATTATATGCAGTGACTGTAGTTTCAGACCGGACCCACGAACAACGCTCTTGCATCGTCAAACCGTGCATACCCCTATACTGCGCTGCCCGGCTCAGTACGATACTCTCTCCACCACCGACCCGACACCCTCAAACAGCGAGTTGTCAAGGTCACCAAACTTGACAAAATGACTGTACATCAAGCAATACTGTTCATTAACCTCTGACAAGCCTGGAAAAACCCTCATGGAAAGTGATAGGTAAACTATAGAGCGTGTCTGTAAAGAAGGGATACTGAAATGAAATCTTTCCCCCTCCTTCATCCTTAAACCACTTCTCAAAATATGAATACAGTAACAAGGCTACCCAAAACGACACAAAAATATATATATATATATATATATATATATATATATATAAATATATATAATCCCTGGGGATAGGGGAGAAGAATACTTCCCATATGTTACCTGCGTGTCGTAGAAGGCGACTAAAAGGGAGGGAGCGGGGGCTGGAAATCCTCCCCTTTCGTTTTTAATTTTCCAAAAGAAGGAACAGAGAAGCGGACCAAGTGAGGATATTCCCCCAAAGGCCCAGTCCTCTGTTCTTAAAGCTACCTCACTAACGCGGGAAATGGCGAATAGCATATATATATATATATATATATATATATATATATATATATATATATATATATATATATATATATATATATATATATATATAATATTAGCAAGTCATGTATGCATGACTTTCTAGTTACGAAAATGATTTATGAAAATATTTCTAAGTTTTGGAATTTCTAAATCCATGGCATATTGACACATGCCGCAAGGCTATGGTGGTGTCTTAATCATGCTAGAACCTGGCAGTCCAAAGACGAAGGTTAGTGCACGACCACAAGTCAAGGCTACCGGTCACTGCATCATGATCAGTGCTGTGCAGTTAGTTGTACAAGCTGTGTGCTGCTGGTCACTGCATCATGATCAGTGCTGTGCAGGTAATTGTACAAGCTGTGTGCTGCTGGTCACTGCATCATGGGGTGTGTTTGAAGTTCAGTATCAATTCAACCCTTTGCTTTTCACTGTTACACATGTGTTATCATCCTTAGCTTAGCACTACCTTCGGTGTTCACTGTGTTTGTCAGTTTTTGCTTATCACTGTCTTTGTTTTTCAGTTACAGCTAACCACATCGTTCGTCAATGTTCTTGCTCACCAATGTCTTTGCTTGTCACTGTTGTTGCTTATCACTGTCTATTCGTCACTACTATTACTTAATATCTGCTTGTCACTGCTATTGCCTATTACTCCCTGCTATCGTCACTGTTATCAGTGTCTTTGCTAATCACTGCTATTGTCCATTAATGTCTTATCACGATCCTTGATCGTCACTGATATTGCTTTATCAGTCCTTAATCGTCACTGTCATTGCTTATCACTGTTCCTGTCTGTCACTGTTATTTGTTATAACTCCTTATTCGTTATTGCTATTGTTTATCATTGTACTTGTTCGTCGGTCATTATCTATCACACTCCTTGTTGGTTGCTGTTATTACTTATCGCTGTCTTTTGTTATTAAGTTCTACTGCGTATCAGTCCTTGTTCGTCACTGGTATTGCTTAACAAAGTCTTTGCTTATCATTGCTATTGCTTGTCAATGTTTTTGCTCGTCACAGATAATGCTAAACACTGTTCTTGTTCGCAGTGCTAATGCTTATCAGTGTCACTTCCGTTGTCTTTGTTACGCTGTCGTTCATTTTTCGTGATAAAAAAAAATCGTCACATAACTTATCTGTTCATTAGCTCTGCTCGTCAATTCCTTTTTCCCGCCAGAAAATCGACTCGTCACTGCTTCACTTGCCAATGTCTGCGTTACTAAAGTATACTAACAGGTTCTTCTTACTGAATTCATCATCATTATTCATAATCAACTTTGCTCGTCAAGGCTTTACCTACTCCCTGTTTGTATTGATGTGAACGTATTTCTTTTTCCTCCCAATATTTTTTTTTTTCGTCACTATTTTTGCTCGTCAGTTATTTTGGTCGTCATCATTTTTGCCCCCTTTTTTGTCAATGACACACGTTCACAACTCAGGGATTTGTCAGAGAACTGGTTATCAAGACATCTCCCCTGGTGGCGCGACACAAAGAAACCCGCCTCGTGTGGTGCGCCCAGCAGCATCGCAAAGGCAAGGGACGCAATCCTTTGGGAACGACTGGCACGTGTTTCCCAGTAAGTTGAAAACTGTCTATAGTGTTCACGCGTATCTGCAGATGTGATGTGGTGTGGTGTGGTGTGGTGTGATGTGGTGTGGTGTGTGTGTGTGTGGCCAGAATGACTTTTATGTTCACTGCTTCTTCAGCACATCCAGTTAATCCTACACCTTAACAAAGTCGCGTGTAATGACGCTGTCAGATGTTCTCGAGTAACGTTCACCATCCGAACTACATGAAATGACACAGATGTTTGAGGTACCTCAACACGCACTTCCAGCTCAGGAGCTCACTCTAAGCTGTTGGTCTGGCTAGCGTCGATGCCCACTCCCCCTCGACCCATCTGGAAGCCTCAGGCGCCCCAAGGAAAACTATGGAGTACGGGATGGACGCGAAGAGAAACTCTACGTCAACAGACTGTTCTATATAATTCACTAAAACTGAACGAACAGGAAGCCTGGATCTTGAGAGGTCTGTAGCCGCTGTGGTGCAAGAAACGTGGTGAAAGTTTGTACCCAGAGCTGACGTGCAAGCTGCTCACATGTTCAGAACCTTCCCCCGCACGTTCACACTCAACTCCTAAGCTTAGCTGACCCAACACCAAACCCTTAAGTGCTCGTTCCTGTTGTCACGTCATGTCCGCTAAGTATCATAATCAGCGCCAGCAGCTGACTTATCGGGAAGCACGCAAGCACAGAGACCTGGGACGACCGGATAGACTCCTCCGTGTCCCAGAACGCTACAACCCACAGTTGTGCTGGGAGTTGGAAGCCACATCTCACACCAAACACACCGCAGCAGCAGAGAGCAGGGGAGGAGGCAACACCAGTGGTGATCATGACCCGTGAAGATCTTCAGTCTCTGTTACAGCAGCTGCTGTGCAAACCGAGCCACAGTCGAGGCTCCAGATGGGCAGGACCAGGAACACCACCCACCCACCTACACCGCCGAAGTCGTCCTACCTACGGCCAGAAGAATTTATTAGGATGGCGTCTCCCTAGCTCCTGTGTGTGTACAGCTTTGGCATGAGGACCGACCCCATGGCGTTAGCCGCGAGATCGGGAGGTGGAAGATCACAGCAAGCCAGGTAGGAAAGAATGTGCAGCACCTGACTAACGGCTCCGAAGGTGGACTACCCACGATGGCGAATTACCCAAGAGCAGTCGCCACGCACAAGTATATGCGAGGATCTTCTGACCCAACGCACCAACCCTGCCTGCTACACCGGGACAAAGTCCTCACCAACAAATTGTACAAAGACATCACCCAAAAGACAAGTGACAGTCTACCGTAGGTTTTTTTCTAACACGTTTGTCGCTTATTTTCATATTATGGCCTCTGGCTGATCTATCCCTTGCATCTTCCGAAGAACTGGTCTCTGGTTTGATCATCTCACGCCTTACTATTCTCTCTTTCATTGTAAAATAAATAAGGTATTCAACCTTTCCCCGTAACTCAGTCTTCCTAATTCTAGTACCACCTTGTTGATCTCTGGACCTTCTCTACTGTTCCTAGTGTTTCAAAACGCTCTCACCAAACTTGAGAATCATGCCCCAGTTCTGGCCTAATAAAGGACGAGACTTTGAAGACTACTTCTTTGCCCACGTACTTTGAATCTTAAATTTCACAACAAACAGTTTGTTTCCTTTACTATTCTCCCAGTCTCAGATTATGGACTATGTCTACGCCTAAGTCCCTCTCACATACTTAATCCTGAAGCGTATATCCTGCAAGATAATAAGCATATGGAAGCCTTCTCTCGCTGCGTCCCATCCTCATTAGTTTAGAGTTAACTGGAGGTCTTGCAAAGTACTGAAATATCTAGAAATGACATGAACAACAAAATAATGAGGGGTCTTGACTAATAAAAGGTTCCCTTTTCTTTACTGAAATTTCTCCATATGTGCTTAAGATATGTCCGATACACTCGAAAAAAACAAAACAAACCTGAAGTGTTGTTCAAGACGCGCTGGGGAAAGGTAGAATGCCAAGGGAATGTTAAAGGGCAAACATTTTTATAGCTGTCGGTAAGAACGGAAAATGGGGAATGTGCTAAACTACGGACGGGTCTCCCTGATGGAACATGCACTATAAACTGTTGGAAAAGATCATCATGAAGCACATAAATGACTATATATAAAGCTTTCAGGTAGAGGACATTATGTGTAACGAAACTCTGAGATTTCTATGAGTGAGTGAGCTTGTATACACGTGTACATCTGGACGGCAATGAAACGTCTGCAACTTAACTACACAGGTTGGTAACGAAACCGAATCAGGCTGGAGTGAGGGGGGATAGTACGTGGATCGACTGAATATTATCTTTGTGAAGGCAACAAAGGAAACATGTCAAAGGCACCTTCACGAAAATGAGTTAAGGTCACCAGTGGCGCCTCGCTTGATCTTGCCAGAGGGGCTGGACTCCTGCCTGAATAGGTTCGTGGATGATGCCAGGGTCACGAGGGAAGTGAAAAGCGAAGGTGTATGTGTGAACATAAAGTTAACACAGTAAGATTTGTTCGGCAGAAGTGTCATAGATCATCTAGGAAAGTCGTCCATCCAAGTCTGGTCGGATGACAAGCGAAACGATTAGCATTAAGTAATGCAAATGAATAAGTAATATATGTAAAAAGTTAACAACCTGCTAATCAAAATTTTCAATTTTCTTATCGATGCAGAGTGAAAATTACATAAACAGTGAAATATTCACAAGTGGACAAGAATCATAATGACTGAATATTCAGTGTACCATTTCATTTTCGTCACGTTTGTAATAGGTACATGACTTCTTGAATCAATCAACAGTTGTATATGGTGTGGTGTGGGTGCTGGTGTATGTGGTGCGGTGTGGGTGCTGGTGTATGTGGTGTGGTGTGGGTGCTGGTGTATGTGGTGTGGTGTGGGTGCTGGTGTATGTGGTGTGGTGTGGGTGCTGGTGTATGTGGTGTGGTGTGTGTGCTGGTGTATGTGGCGTGGTGTGGGTGCTGGTGTATGTGGTGTGGTGTGGGTGCTGGTGTATGTGGTGTGGTGTGGGTACTGTAGCTGTGTGTTGATCAACCGCGCGACGGAGGAGGCAAGGCGTGTCTCCACCAGCAACACGTGAACCTGACTGGTGGCATCTGCAGTGGTGGACGAACACGGCTGTTTAAGCCACATGTTCACCCACATCGCTAGTGGGTCGAGTCCCACCACAGACTTAACACAAATACTAAAGGCTCTTCTCTAAAGTGCGTCTGAGACGCTTAAGTACATGTTAAGGGTAAGCATCGAACAGTGTCACAATCAACATGCCATATACTCCAACCAACAGTTGATATCTCGCCTCTGAACACTCTATCTGTAGGGCTGAAATACATGGCACATACTTATCAAGAGTCCAGAGAAGGTATCTGAAGCCGTTTACCATGAACTTTTATGTCATTTGGCACACAGCCAACAGAAAGAACCTAACCTACGCACTTATAATCCAGTGGCTTTACATTCACTTCGTAAAACTGCTCGACTTTCATTTTGGGGCAAAGTCTCTGCTGTTCTCCCTCATGAATGATAAATGACAATTAACCGCGAGGGTACATAGAGGACCCCACGCACCGAACTCTTTTCTTCTCTAAATTTCGTCACCACGTTGGCCAGACACAGGCATAGCTGTCATCCACACAACCTCAACCTCGATCTAGTAACGGCATTATATTCCATAACGTAAACCTATCTTGCTTCTGTGTATTACATCACGTCTCAGAATATGCAATATATATATATATATATATATATATATATATATATATATATATATATATATATATATATATATATATATATATTAATTTCTTGCCAATAAGCAAGACTGTTCTTGCACTATAAGAGCTAAATGACGTAAAAGTCAACTAAGCGCCGAGATTAGATCTTTCTCTGTAAGTGGAGTCACCCATGGCAAGAGTCACATGATCACACTAACACGCCGGCACCACAGCTCAAGCCACTTACATGGTTCACTGTTGCACTGCTGGACCTCGACTAACTCAAAAACTCAGGCGGGAGCCGATTTACAGGACCCCCACGGCATGCCAGCTAGGTTTCTTACCAAAGCGCAACAACGGCGCGAGGAATTCGGGCTGATGTTCTTCAAAATTGTGAAAGGTCTGCTAACTAACATGTTAATCAACTAATTCATAGTAAAATAGTACAAGTGTTCGACTTTTCTAAGCATTGCCTAGTTTGTAAATACACAATATGCAATGGCATGTCATGCAACAGGTGAAATCTATACAGAGTTGCTGGCGAGGCATATTATGCACTCTTTTTTTGCGTTGTCAACAAACATCGAACTTCATAGAGGCTCCGGTTACTTTCCCATGAATTACCTTCTAGTGAAAGAAAGTATCGTCTTAATTCAACACAAACTCAGGTGTCTAAATACAGTTCACATATATGTATAACCAATATCTTCTCTTTGGAAACCTCACACACGAGCGATACCACTCAGTACAGACACAAGTGTTCTCGGTACGATAACTTCTCATCCCTGCCTAGCGCTTCACACTCCGCTACACTACAAATTTTGTGCTGAACATCAAGTGTTCGCATTTTCCGTACGAATCTTGAGACAACTCTTCAGCATTTTCATTACTTGCAAACACGAACGTAAGACTTCGGAACCGATAAGTTTATTTACTTAAAAATCGTAGTTCACGTCTGACGAAAACTAGGCCAGTCGACGCACGAGAAGGGCATTCCTTCTGCAGTGTTTCCTTCAAGTATGTTGTATGCGCGAAGGAAGAAGCACAAACTCTCTGTTCTCCTTTCTGCTATGTTTAACGAGTGCTATGACCGGATATCCGGGCCAACGCTCGATCACGACGCACTAATCCTGTCCACTGACCTCACGGTTACATATATATTTAGAGCAATGCAACGTTCCAGGTAACGTACGGTCACGCAGGGGTCGCTGCTGACCAAACCCGATTGACTGACTTTTAAGCTGGGTTGGGCATGATCGACATATGCCAAGGATCATTATAGGAAGAGCAAGCAAATACATGACTCCTGATATGCGTTTTCGCACAAGCATCGTACCTCAAAAATATACGAATAGGCTCCCATTTACTGCAATCTTTATAGATATACAACATACATGTCGGGCGATCGTAAAACAAACTATATATGGCTAGGATAAGCAACGAAGTCCACTAAAGATGGCTCTAGCAAGTCGCTAGGCGGCTCATTAAGTACATGCTGACGTCAGTGCAAAGGATACGCGCTGTGACGTGTCCAACACTGCTCGCGCTTGCATGCTGCACCTCCTCTCCCTCAAGTACCAACCATAGTTTTCACATGCTGCCTGAGGGTGGGGGGAGATGAGTGGGGGTGATCATAAAGTTAACACCCCCTCCCATTCCCATGTTGGTATCTGTACCGCTATTGTGATGTTTGTCAGGCCTTACAAAGATACACAAATTCACAATATATATATATATATATATATATATATATATATATATATATATATATATATATATATATATATATATATATATTCAAGCTCCCCACAACACAAACACACGCATGGGCCTTCGCGGTGTATTGATTAGCGTTGCTGACCATGGGGCGGCAAAGAACCAACCAGGGAAGGAACTGCATGCATTCGAAACCTGGGCACGGCAGTCAGCCCACACCCAACCCAACTGTTCATCTCTCCTTCGGGACTGGTTGATAAATGTGTTCCTGGTTTAAACGGGTTTGTGTGTGTGTGTGTGTGTGTGTGTGTGTGTGTGTGTGTGTGTGTGTGTGTGTGCGCGTTTGTGTGTGCGTACATACAAGAGTAAAGACGGTAAATATATACATAAGGTAAAGAGACGGGACTACACACTCCCGATAACACACACACACACACACACACACACACACACACACACACACACATAAAATCAGAGGCAGTAGGTGCTACCGGACTCAGCCTGCATTTGGTTACATTAAAAATTCCGTTACCTCCGGCAAGGTTGTAACACAACGGACGAACAGGAATCCATTCTCGTCGAGAACCTGCTCCCTCCAAGAGTCCATCACTTCCCTGCTACTGGTTGGAGGGGCATCCTTGAAGCTAAATATAGCCCCTACGAAAAAATGGGACCCGGTGTTGAATCGATACTGAACGAAGAACAATAAGTCTCAGATCATATAGAAATGTCTCAGCCACGTCCGACTTTACCTTACGATGAGAGTATGTAGTAAATCATCTATTTAATTCGAGGAGGATAGACATAGGAAAAAGATGAAGTGGTGTGTCTCGTCCTGTCTAAGTGGACGCTTGTAGTCACTGTGGCCTTGGTATCGTAGATTCTTAGGTTATATGAAAAAAAAAAAGAATAAAAATGTCCCTGGCCTGTGAGTTACCAGGGGTCGCCATGCGATACTACAACTCCACGACTGTTGGCAGGATTTATCATACAATTTCCAGCGAAAATAAATAACAAAAAAAAAAGTTACGCAGTGAAATACACACCAGGAAACAACTGACAGCGAAATACGGTAAACAGAAAATTGTGCATATTGGTTGTTTTTCTACGCCCGACACCAATGATGAGCCCTCCTCCGTTTTCTGTTTACAAGATACTCATTTTCTGTCACCCCCCCCCCCCCAACAACAAGGACTCAAACCCTCCCCTTAACCCGTTTTCTTTTAATAATACTAGGTACTCTCCTTTGCTCTTCCCCCGATTTCAATTCATAAAAAAGATACAGACACCCTCAGCCCTATGGAACGGTGGGTGACGAAGAGGAGAATAATAATAAGAGATACAAGAATGAAAGACTTTAAACTATAAGACCCTTCCTTCCTCGTCTGAGACACTCAATACATCCGAAGGTTCTGAAGGAATGACAACACAGACTAATGAATACTTTGGGTATACGTGGGTAAGTAAGGAGGTCAAGCGACGGGTTAAAAATGGAGTGAGTGTGAGGGTGTGTGTTCGAGAATGGCTCCTCGATGTTGTTGTCAGGTGTGATAAAGTTGTATTGTTCAGATACACCCGAGGGTGTCAGGCGAGCGAGCGGTGGTAAACAAAAGCACGCAGGTTTGCGCACAGCGGCAGCCAGACACACTCCAGGTAAGGAGGGAACAATGAATAAGCCATGAGCGGAGAGGACTTTCTTCTATTCATCACCTGCGGATCTCTCCACTCACTGTTTAACGTTGCTCGGACGAATGACCATAGAAAGAAGAAAACGCAGTGCCGCCAAACTTGGCCGTTCACGAATGACGGCCACTGGATTACGCTGTGTGAAGTACCATTCCTTTTTTTTTTTTTTTGTCACTTGAGTTATTACTTCCTAAATCGATCTCTCTCTTCTTGCTGTGAAGGTCTGGAGGGCACGATAAACCATGACCGGTCCTGGAGCGTCCCAGTGACATAGCTTCGGTGCTTCGTGAAGATGACCACAATCCAATGTCTTCACGCGACTGGTAAACCAGGATGGCTGTCTGTGTGAGTGTGGTACACCGTCGACAGGTTGTGACTGGGGTACCACTGGATGTCTGCGACTGTGGAGTACCGCAGGTACGTCCAGATGGCCAAGTTACCAGGAACCAGCGACGGGGGGTAGTTAAAGAGTTACGCCATCATCAGCTACAATGCTGATGATGCCGAGGTCATGAGAGGAACAGGGGAATGAGAACGACTGAAACGGAAAAGCATACAAGGGGGACCTGGACAAACTCCAAAGCCGGTCTGATAAATGGGTGAGGAGACTCAGTCTAACTGGAAGGACAGGATTCAGCGAAGGAAGGCCTCACTGTGGATACCAAGCAGTAGGAAGCAATCTACAGGACAGACGGAGGTGTGAGAGAGATCAAGGGGTCAACACTGTATGTAATATTACCCAGACCTACATATCAGATAACTGTGAAAGACGTAAACTTCGTTTGGCATACATCAAACATGAAGTCGAGCACCTGGGTAAGGAAATGTTTGGTGAGCTATTAACAACATGTATTAGACCGAAGATGGGGTACGTCTCTCTCTCTAAGCTCGAGTCACTGAATCTACTGAAGCACAAAGTTGAGACTTGAAACAGTCCAGAGAAGAGCGACCAAAACCTTCAACCTGAATTAAGACAGCTGAGCCACAGTGAGAGACTCGGGGCGACACAGCCGTCCACCATGGGTGAGAGAAGAGAGAAGGGGCGACCTGGTAACAGCGTTTAAGTTCCTAAATCGACTGGATGACGCTGACTGTAAAGAGATCTTCACGAGGTGCAGCAACAGAGTTACCAGAGGCCAGGATTAGAAGCAATAATGGTCTAAGCAAGGAGACTACTGTCAACACCAGCAGCTTCCAAACATTTAAAGGTCTTCTTGAGGGAGCAAAAATTAAGAGACGGGACTTCACAAGTGCTGAAAACTCTCCTGTAATCTATAGAAAGGTCATCATTAACACACACACACACACACACATACACACACACACACACACACACACATATATATATATATATATACATATATATATATATATATATGTATATATATATATATATATATATATATATATATATATATATATATATAATTTCAATAATGAGTATAAGAAGATGACGACAACACTGCGCGTGTCAGAACGGCCCAGATGTTCAACAGTTCTTGTTTAGAAAGATGAACAGGTAAAAGCTCTCGCGGTCAGTTCAACGCCTAATTAAGTGTAATTACACGAATTTCGATGGTTGCTCCGGCAAGACAGTATTGCGCACGTGCGTAAGACGCGGCGCAGTCTGCCTACTGCCGTAGCGCGCGTTGACCACACACTTAAGCAGATGTAGTCTTGCGAAATGCTCTCTCAGTGGCCTATATGCTTTCATATCTAGGGATGAAGACGATATCTATCTCTCAATCTATCTATCTATCTATCCATCCACACATATATATATATATATATATATATATATATATATATATATATATATATATATATATATATATATATATATATACATATGGGAAGGGAACTATGGGGGGACACCATGGATAACATCGGAGATGGGGTGACGATGCTTTGAGAAACCAAACTTGAGCGATGTGGTATACAGGGGCCGACGTGCCGTCCTTGGGCTGAACCAGGGCATATGAAGCGGTCAGAGTACATAAGGAAAGGTCTGTTTGTTTGATGATGGGGACCAAAAAAAATCTGTTAGAGGCACTGATGGTGAAGATCTAGGCTGTGGTGGAAGGAGTGATGGTGAGGAGACTGCCTGGGAAAGTGGTGGGAGGAAGGCCCGTGTTGCCAGCCTACTCTCGCATGGTAGACAGACAGTTAGTACTGTCGTATCCCAGCAGGGGTCCATCCTCGGACACAGCTCCATCTATACCCTTTTATAACCACACAGAGAGGAACAGCTGTACCGTGAGAGACTGTAAAGCTCCCTGAACCAGCCAGAGACACGGCGACGTGAAGTCTACGAACACAGAAGTGAATGAAGTAGGTCTGCGAACGGGTGTTGCAAGCGAGCTGGTCATTGCACAACGTAAGACTCGGCTGTAAGGTGCAACACTGGCGTGGCCGCCGTGTTGCACAGACCGCTCGACTCTACCAAATGGTTTTTAAGTTAATTGCTGATGTCTACTGATGAAACACAGACCACCGGTTGTGGGAGAAGAGGAGAAGAGGGAAGACCGCGCGACAACCCCCTACACATGCATCCAGTCCCACATACACGAACACATACACCTGAATTGAACCATATCTCGAGTATCTTCAGGAGTTACACTCTGAAGGCAGTCGGTTTTCGCGGGCTCAGACCCCCAGAGTACACTTGAAACATCGCCGTATTCATCAACTACACAGAGGTCGTACTGTAGATACCAGGTTGAAGGCCAGTCCTGCTTCCTTTCCACCTGACCAGAGGACGAACCCCCACTTGATGTAGAAGATAAAGTGTGGCCGAAGGTTACATGGGACCTATGACAATCTATGGAAAGGCCATCTGTCTGGGACAGTACAAGGAAAGGACAGATAACAGAAGACCTGACAGTCTGTGACGTGGTTATCTGCTGGAGGACAGCACACGGGGAAAAACCACCAGACAAGAGAAGGCTTAATGGTCTATGACGAGGTTATCTGCTCGGAGAGAGTAAGTAATGACTGACTACCTGGCTGTAGAGTCTGGGTCACTCACAACCAAGGCACTGGTCACTCTCAGTTTTATCTCGAGGCAGGTAGTGGCAGGCCAGTAAAACGACGGTGCGTCGTCGTGATGGCGTGACGGAGGCGTTCTCACCAGCATACTCAATATATATGAATCATCTGCCCCAAGAGCGGCCATGGGCTGTGGCTAGCGACGGAGGCCCAGGAGGAGGGAGACAAAGACCACCATTAACACATACCGTCTACCACACCTCCAGCCGGTGCTGGTGAGGTAATCCGCCTCCCTCCTCCACCTTACACCTCCCCTGTGCCACCCATCTC
This sequence comes from Panulirus ornatus, assembly GCF_036320965.1. Classification (NCBI taxonomy): domain Eukaryota; kingdom Metazoa; phylum Arthropoda; class Malacostraca; order Decapoda; family Palinuridae; genus Panulirus; species Panulirus ornatus. The sequence continues at coordinate 3,295,213 of NC_092261.1, forward strand.
ACCGATACACAAACGCACACACTGTGGGCCCTGTGAACACGAGACGTGTGGGGGGGATACGAAGGCCTTCTGGGAGACATGTGTGACAGGTCGGGTACCTTCCCATTATGCACAACCTGAGACGTTACAGCTGCTTCAGGACGCCCTAGCGGCCAACCACAACACCTGTGGACACCTGTTCTTCGTTCCAGACGTGAGGGCAGCAGCAGGCAAGGGCCTCCAGCATCCCAGCCGAGAACAATAGACTTGGTCTTACGAGGAAAGCTGGAGTGTGGTTCTGGCGTGGCCTCTGTACATAGTCTCCCTCATGCTTCGTGGACCATGGTAGACATTAATCACATTCGTAGCCCTGGAGATGGTGGTAACGATGATGGTAGTGGTGGCAGAGAGGTGGTGTTGGAAGAGAAGGGGAATATGGTAACAGTTGTAGTAGTACTAGTTGTTGCAGTCCAGCTTCTGGATGCCGAGCAAGTCGTGAACATTCCTATGGCGAGAAATTCTCAACAAATGATGGACTACTGTGTCTCGTACGTACACAATACGGAACAACAGAGGAAAGAGATATGATGATACAGGATGTAATAGGCATTAAAAAAAAAAAGAACGTAGGGTCCAGCTGCGCCAGGTGTGAGAGACTAATTAGGGACATGCTGGTCAGAAAGGAAGGCACGGAACACAGATTGTGTTTATGTACGATAATCTGAAAGATGCTCATTATGAGAGTGAGTGCACACAAGTCGATGAGGTATATCAATATATTCTTTACTATCCCTGTCTTAGGAGACGAGGTCAAGGCAGTTCATCAAAACGACGGTAATGCTAACACTTATCAAGATGCATTTACCTCATCACTCACCCTACTCCTGAACCCAATCCAGGACAGTAATGGGTGTTTTGACACCACGCACGAAACACACACCACAATCAGACACACAGCGGAGCCCTGAACACATGATACACAAACCTTATGACCGTTACACTGCCTGATGGTCACAACCACGTACAACAGTGCTCAGTAACCACAACTACGCTTCTTTATATCGTGACCGACGCGGAATGGGCAAACCACGACCGGATTACGGCCATCCCGGGTGAAAAGAACACGAGAAAAAGAATGAGGACATTGATCGGAATTCCTTGTAAACCCGACTCTTTAAGAAAGGTTTGAGGAATAGGGAGAGGCGAAAGATGGAGGTAAATTCCACAACTTTGCTGTTCGAGGAAAGGTTTCATGACGGTCAATCCTCTTGTGGCCGGTCTCCACACAGAAACTATGGGAAGCGGCAGCCATAATCATGCCACACTCGTCCTGGTCTTTGTGGTAGAGACGCACGCAGTCAGCTCAGGAGAAATGTGGCCGAAATAATACCTGTAGAACAAAGAGAGGGGCAGCAACATCAAAAACGCAGCACAGGTCCGGATTAAGAGAAGAGATATAGAGAGAAATCAAGTACCAGAGTGTGGTGGGGACGGGAAGCGAGTACGAGATGTTTAGAGAGGAATCATCGGCGTAAGAGCGAAGGGCGTCAGCGAAGCAGTGCTTTGTACCATGGAAAGTCTGTAATGAAGCTTGATGGAGATGGCCACTGACCTCTCCCGGCGTTTCGAGGGTGGGCGTCCTCAACTGGGAGTGACGAAGATAAGATTGTGGTCGAAGGAGCCTAAGGGCATAGCAAGAGTGTATGAACAGTGGAAGAGTTCTTACGGTAATAAAGAAAAGGTAAAAAAGAGGTCGAGTGTGTTGGAGGGGTGGTCGTGCCCATCGGCAACTTGTCTCTTTCAGATCGCCGAGGACTGGAAAAGAAGAGGACTCGACTCCATCGGGATCATCTTGAGGAGAATCAAACCCTGAATAGAGGACTTCATAGCATTAATGCTGGGAGAACAATGGTTCATGGCGGAAGACTTTAGAAAAAAAAAAAAAAACAGTCAAAGAGATATACATAGTTGGAAGAAATGGGAACGAAATACGTATACGTAAAAGCAAATTCATAGATGGTAGAGACATGTTGAGCCAGATGGTATCAAGCTGGGAGAATCAAGATTCACGCGAGCAACAGCTGGTTATGAACTACAGCGACGTACAAACACCGCCTCGCTTGGAGCGAAGATGAAGGACGAGATTACGGCTGGAAACCTGATAGCGTAGAGGGTATCACCACTACACTGCTTGGCGGTCACCGTTACGCCGCTTGGTCACCGCTACACTGCTTGGTGATCGCCGCTTGGTCACCGTTACACAGGCTAATGAGAACTGTTACACGCTCGTTCCCTAACGCTTGGCCTCACCGGTCCGGGCGGCCACCCGGGGCTGCGGCCTCACGCCCCTGCTGACGGTGAGGCGCTTGGCTGGCAGGTACCTGGGCACGATGCTTGGGATGTGCCTACATAAAGCTTGCAACACACACACACACACACGCACACACACACGACTGTAATAGACCTCTGACCCTAATTTCCCATTCCGGCAGGTCGACACCTCGGGTGATGTAGAGAGCCTGGGCGTCTGGTCTGGGCCGCAGGAACACCTTGGGCGCATCACCTCTGCCAGAGTTGGCTGGCGTACCAGGCACCTGCGTGATGGCTCTACTGTGCTCCACCACAGAGATAAGCAGTTACGGTTAACATTAAGGTGCCTCAAACGCCTCCAAAATCCAGGGGAGGGAGTCTTAATCCCCTCGGGATGAAACTGGAGGGAACTTTTGCCCCAACACACCACAGAGCTCGTCGCAAAAACTAGTTTGTTCATCACGTGTCTCCGGGTGGCACCACAGCTCCTCCTTCCCCACTCACACTGTGATCCCTATTGATCTCGAACTGTGCGCCACCACCACCACCACCACCACTGTACTACGTGGTACACGCACCCTGGCACCCTCACAAAGTGTTAGGAACAGTGCATGGTCACGCTTGAGGCAAGGGTTGGCTGAGGGAGGGAGAAAGATAGTGAGGTATCCTCGACCATTCTGGGTCAGGCCAGTAAACCAGTCTGGTGCTGGAAGGTCAGTCAGGTCGAGGAGGTAGCAGTGACACCGCCTGGCTCTGGGGGATCAAGAGTGCCAGCCTTGTACACACCGTCGACACGGCCAACGCCTGGAGTGAGGTCATCCATGCCAGTATCTCGTCCACACACGAGGGGCACATCCTCGTCATACGGGTCATGAGAACAATACCTGCACACTACCACACACCGAAAATTTCCGCCGTGAGACTCACGCCTGTGCCACACATAAAAGAATATAAGGAGTGGAGGGCAACATCCACGGATGGATGTGGTAATACTTTCCTCCGCGTCGTTGCCACAACCTTCCCACTCCTCGACCTAACCTCTATACTCCTCAGAACTGCAACACAACATAATAATCTTGGAAAAATGTCTTATCGTGCTTCCCTCGGCAAACAGACACCCGATAAATACAAACCGAGTAATGACACAATCTTCTGAAAATGTGATCATCAATTACTGGTCTTAATTAAACCCCAAACAATATCTCAACCCGAGATTCGTATTCAACATGATAAATACTCCTGATGATGAGGTTTCCAAGCAAATCTATTACCCTCCGAGAAATATCAAAAGCCATTTTCTTTTAAAACTGTATATATATATATATATATATATATATATATATATATATATATATATATATATATATATATATATATATATATATATACATATATATATATATACATATATACATATATATATATATATATATATATATATATATATATATATATATATATATATATATATATATATATATATATATATATTACGACAAGTCCACGGGGAAATGAAACACGATAAGTTCCCAAGTGCACTTTCGTGTAATAATCACATCATCAGAAGAGATATAGGAAAGTAATATACCAGATGATACACAACGAAGTGACTTAAATAGGACGCTCTCTCTCTCTCTCTCTTCTCTCTCTCTCTCTCTCTCTCTCTCTCTCTCTCTCTCTATATATATATATATATATATATATATATATATATATATATATATATATATATATATATATATACCGAGGTACATCCAATGTCAAGGTGTACCCGGAAGCGTGGTCACTGCTTGTGTTGTAAACTTATGTCAGAACTAATGACCCTGACCCTTTGACCTCAAACTGACATCACCGTCACGCGGGTCAAGGTTCCCGTCGCAGTGACAAGGTGAGGAAAATTGCTGACCTCATCCGTTACGGCGTCACCAGCGGCCCGATAACACTGTGCGCAACGGGAGGTTGAGGAAATGTGGTCGAGTGTGGGAGGACGAGAGGAGGTGAGGTAATGACTGATGGAGTCACCCTCACCTCACCGTGGTGACGGAGGGGACGACCGGCACGTTATCTCTGGCGTCAGGAGGAGGAGGAGGAGGAGGAGGAGGTGGTGGGGAACGAGGATGTGACACTCCTCAACACTTGTCATTACGCTCTGAGGTGGATGTGGTGACTCTCCTCAGTGCCAACCTCAGCCAGGCTTACACACACACACACAAACGCGAAAAATGCCTTCCTGGCGAGAGTCTGGTCAACCCGACTATTTTCTGCAGTAATTCTCCTCCAGCTACAAGTTGAGCAACCTGGCTGACGAGGAGCACTTTATTCCTTTTTCCTGTGCGAGTCATGACTATCCTTCTTCCACAGCGTCGCCAACCATCTCTGCCGGCCAGCAAATTCAAGTTGCGCGTCGGAATGTCTTGACATTTAGGCTAAAATCTCCAGTATTTCCCACGCCATCTCATCAAATGTACACACACACACACACACACACACACACACACACATACACACACACACACGTATATATACATTTTCTTATATATATATTTGTAAGTGTGTAAGCTCACACGAAAGGAGAAAGTATTTCCTGACACCACCTGAGCCAAGGTAACGTCAGAAGTGGGTGCCCCTCAGAGTGTGGCCTGGGGGGCTTGCCAACCATGTGGCCACCATGCTAGGTGTGGCCACCATACTACGTGTAGTCATCATACTAGGCGTGGCCACTTCTCTTCCTCTCGACCCCAGTATACAGACCGAGTCATGGCCCACCACGGCCACCGCCAAGCTACCTCGCATCTCCTCACAGCCATGACGGGTGAGTGTCCGGCCAACACGGCCACGTCTAGCGACACCTCCACCTCCGGTGTCCCGCAGTCGATGTGGCATTGTTCAGGGTCACTTGCTGCCTCCTCTGTTTTTTTTTTATCATCATTTTTATCGCCTCTCTGTAAGGGGTTCACCTTCAGCTTCCTATTTCCCGAAGTCTGCTTTGGAAAAATATGAGGAAGTGACGCGGCCAGTATCCTACAACGAATATGTTACATTCATATGAACTAATAATATTGTATCGACAAGGACAGGAAGTTAACTTGAATGGGATGGATGATGCCCTTGGCAACAAAATATGTCAGGTCAATATTTTCTTAAAAGATCGTCAAGATGGTGAGCATACATTCGTATCACAGGAGTAACTTTGTACACTTCTGGAGGAGTGCACCTCACTCCACGTCAGCCCAAGGCTACTGAAGAGATCCTGACGGACTCATACAAAGAACACCGAGGATCATGTGTTCCGTATCTCCACCCGACCCGACACCCCTCACCAGACCAAACATGATGACTGCCTGGAGAGACCGAAGTGTGTGAGTAAGCGGTTCTGCCAGTCGCCGAACCAAACCCCACGGTGCACCGGTAGTGGAACTGAAGTTTACGTAAGTGGGGCGGCTCGACCACCAGGCTAATCATGACTAGCGTGGGGCTCAGGCTGGGCTAGCATTACAGAGCGTAATGTTTTGCCCTCGCATGTAATCGCGCACGTTTATGTAAGGTAATTCTTGCGGTTATATATTCACAAGCTGTGGGGAGCAACAGAGCATTTCAAGTACTCGCGCACTTACGCCACTGTCAGTGAACTTATAAAACCAGTGACCACACTTCCGAAAGTGTTGAGAGACATTATTCAACAGGGGCGGAGCCTACTTACAAAAGTGAGTTTGTTCCCGATGGGTCGCGAGACTCATAACGAACTCACTGAGTAAGTTACATTCACACGAAGCTTTTCCTTTACATTCAACCTGGTGGGAATGACCCCCACCACTGGTGTCTAGCTTCGTCAACACGCCAGGTACGTGTCATGACCTCATCACGTTACGACCAGCAACACATCTCACAAAACCTGTCGCATTTCACTTCACACCTTCCCCCCCGCCCCCTCTACACACACACACACACACACACACACACACACACAACAGGACGCCGTATTACACAGTAGGAATGATAAGGCAACAGTCGGCAACCCCGTGATTTCTATGGGAAACATCTCTTCCATCTCTCTCTCTCTCTCTCTCTCTCTCTCTCTCTCTCTCTCTCTCTCTCTCTCTCTCTCTCTCTCTCACATACACACGAGGTCTTGCAACCACCATGCTAGCAAGCTCTTCCCCATCCTGGCGGGTGACATGGTTCAACCCTTCCCCACCATCTTATGAATCAGTTAACAGTTTACACTTTACTAGTGTCCACGGCGACGTCAGTTCCACAGTGCGTCCAGCGATGTCTCAAGGCCAACACGATGATGTCTGGGGGGGGGGGGGGGAGGACCGCGATGTCAAGCCCTCTGGCACACTGTATCTCTAACACTATTGTCTCAACGACGAGGCCTCACTGGTGATGCTGACCCGCGTCATCAGCTTGCCTAGGATGTGTGTGTGTGTGTGTGTGTGTGTGTGTGTGTGTGTGTGTGTGTGTGTGTGTGTGTGTGTGTGTGTGTGTGTGTGTGTAATTCAGCTGGGGCTCGACCCAACACCCTTCCTGTTGACAAGTGTAAGTACCAGGCTCAGGCCCAAGACCCACCCCGCCCATCCTGTATCTACGGAACCCACCTGCCCATTGTCCACGCGCATGTCTAACCTCCACCCACCTGGCCCACCCACCGTAACTGAATAAAAAGGTTCATTAAAGAGTGGGTTGACGACGGGGTGAGCGCGCTGACACACGGCACCAAATGAGGCTTGAAGTCAAGATTTACGTCGGTGCATTTACCCGTGTTTTGCCTGGAAGAATATCCGAACTCGTAAACTGAAGTGAGAGACCAGGATATGAAAAGAAATGTATATACAAACGTAGGAAACCGTTTCGAGCGCCTTGTGTCATTTCCAAAACTAAGTGACTCGATCCTGTTCTGCTGGGAAGGATGATGGAGAGGTTTGAGGAAGCTTTCAAAGATGCGGGTCAGAGATCAACCCGGACATCGGTCTAGAACAATGGTGGTGTCTGGTTTCTTGTCTATACATAAACGAGGACATGTTTTCTGTTCATTCGACATCGGTCAGGTGAAGGTTGCGGGTGTCGGATCAGGCAAGCCATAGCAGAGCCGTAGGCTGGAGCCAGGAGAGCGGACCTACATGTCTTTCTCAGTAAATGCGACGAGGATCTCCCTCGAGAATGACGCAGCATCCAATTGTTGGTTCCCTGAGGGAGGTGCGGTCATCTGCCAAAGTCGACCAAGGGCGATGGAGGGTAGGGTGCAAGCGGCCCACAGACATCAGGACCTTGCCAGTCCTCTCACTTTTCCTCCAGCAGGTATTTCCTGTGACTCTCTCCACGTATGAACACATCCGTGTGCATGGAAAACCCCCTGGGATACCCCGGCAGTGGGCAGGACTTCATCAAGGACGACTGATCATCCAAGAATTTCCTAGTACAAGCTCTCCTCCTTCCTGCAGGGCACGAGAACATGTAGAGGCCAGGGAGAGGCAGCCGAGCTCACTCACAACATCGCCAGCGACCATCGCTCGTATTCATTCCACATCCCCCCCCCTCCCCCCACCTCAGCACCTACGGACGTGTCACAATAATGACAAGAAGTAGGCAAGCGAGTGAGTGACTAAGTTCAGTGTTGCGACAGTCGTCACGACTTGTGGTACTGTTCCCCCTAGCCTGTGGCCACCTACCTACCTCTGACCCCTCCCTCGTCTCTCCGACGGCCTCCCTGCTCACGACTTGGTTCTGACCCCCCATCTCTCTCTCTCTCTCTCTCTCTCTCTCTCTCTCTCTCTCTCTCTCTCTCTCTCTCTCGTAGTTCATCTCATCGTCAACCCTCACACAGTCATGCGGGCCGTCCTCCGACAGCTAGAACAGCTCTAAAACATTTCACGAAGGTTTTTGTTTGAAAGCCGTGGTTGCTGGGCCCCTCGCACACTTCCCTGTACCCTCATCGTGGATAAGAATACAGAGATAGCGGTGGTATCGAACCCTGGCTACCTCGCAGCCGCACCGAAGGAACAGCCTTAAGCGTGAAGCGAGTGACGGGTCGTCAGGGAGGATACTTCCCAGCGAACGTGGCCCACAGACTCACCTCAGCTCCACGACCTGACCCACTTATCATCGTGTCACACTGGCTCCCTCTCGCTCACCTTCTACTCCCGCTGAATCTATCCACCATCAATCTCTGAATCATCTCTACCATGTGATCATAATAATAATAATAATCAAGAACTCGTTATCTCTTAATATTTTCAGTCTGGACATTGTCACACCATCCAGAGTCCGGCACGACAATCTCTCGCAGATACTTACCTCCTTTTCTGAAGCAAGTTCACTTTCACTCCTGGCTCATGTTGAGCATGCCACTCTCGCTTTCTGAGAACGTGTGTGTGTGTGTGTGTGTGTGTGTGTGTGTGTGTGTGTGTGCGTGTATGTGTGCGTGTGTGTGTGTGTGTGTGTGTGTATGTGTGTGTGTGTGTGCACGCGCGCACGAACCAAAGGTGACCAGAAAGAAGTCGTGTGTATGAGGATCACTCGCAGCACAGAGACAAATACGGACAGCCTCACACAGACGCCTGATGGCAGGACTCCGCCCTACAACCTCACATGACGTGGTGCCCGAGGCCAGGACTGCAACTCCCTTCAGGAGACACCGCAGCCATCATATAGTACAGTACATCATGAATGGAGGGAGCTAACAGCACGTAGGCCCTCAGCAGGAAAGCCCACTAGTTCGCGGGCCGAGCCAGCGCGGGGTGGAAGACAGCTCCAGAAACCAGCGTTGGGTAACCCACTGACGCCTCGGTCCTGTACATCCAGCCCTCACTAACGTCAAGGTGAAACATTCAAACCTTTAATATTGTAACATAAGAATTCAAGCGTTTTCTTTTTTTTTTTTTTTCTTCTTTTTAGTAGGTTTGATTACGAAAATGGCAGGGGTTAGGTAGGCTATTCAAACATGGAACCTAAAGAGATAAGCCTTCGTACTCAATCAGGAAAAAATATTGTACTTGAGGGTTTCAGGTGTGTGTGTGTGTGTGTGTGTGTGTGTGTGTGTGTGTGTGTGTGTGTGACACGTGGGGTGGCCCTCGTGTTCAGGAGCCAGGCTAGGACCTTTATATTCTACGAGAGTGGCGGAAGAATGGAACAATTTGAATCTGTGAATGCGGACAGCATACAGAAGTTTGGCAAGTTGTACGAGAGTAGAGATGTTCAAGAGATGGGGCCCCAGGAGTGTACAAACTACCCTTCTCGTGAAGCTCAAACGATTAATTACACGGCAAGTGTCAGGGCGGGGCGGGATGTGGCACTTCCCTACAATACCATAGTGTGGGCCAACTCTGGTCCAATGAGAGCTCCACTTAAGGTTAAAAGGTTACTGCATGTGTTAGGGAAGGTCACCTTTACATCCATCGCAGAATAGGTACTAAAGGATCAGTCATTACAGATGGATTCCCGTGGTGTAGCGGTTAGCGTTCCTGAGAGCGACGCATTCACGTGCCGCCCCGGGTCGAGCACGTAGGTTCGAATCCTGGTTGCGGCAGTCGATCCACAGTCAACCCAGCTGTTCATGCACCCCTAGGAGTTGGTCGATAAAATGGTCACCTGACTTAGGCTAGGGTATATATATATATATATATATATATATATATATGGCCTTGAGTAGGGTCTCAGCTGCCCGTGCCGTCTCAGCTAAAAAAAAGAAAAAAAGGGTGGGGTGGGGGGGATGAATATTTAGACCTATCATAAGTGTTGTGGCATTTTTCCATGCTAAACACACTCGCACACACACACACACACAAACACTTGAATATACATACATACGTGCAAAAACACACAAAGATGCTGAAAATGCGTATGTACTAAATACATGGAACCTTGATACACACACAGTCACAAGTGGAAGTAACCATATACACACATTCATGAAAACACACACACACACACACACACACACAATGGTCTTGCAAGACACAGGTTAAGTCCAAGCCAAATTAACCAGGAGGCTCGGCCACTTTCTACCCTGCGCACCAGTTTTTGTGCTCACTCACACTGGCCAACAGCAGCCACGGGAGGGGGTTAGAGTGGGGGGAGGTGGTCAGTAGGATGGCGGGGTGTGGGGGAAGGGTTGGGGGGGGGGGGGGGGGGAGGGTGGAGTGGGAACGTGGGAGTTAGATTTGGGGAAGGAGGAGTGGGCCGAGAAGGTAGGAAGACGTAATATTATTAAATCATCCACCGAGAGAAGGAACGAGACTATGTTTGTTCTTTGCTTCTTCGTAACATTTTAGTTCTATCCAACACTGAACAACACAGTGCTATTCCTTCAGTCTTTGAGACTATAAATTTCAAACTCGGTAAACATGTACTTTGGTTTAATAGCTCCAGACTTCACTCTTTTAAATGATTTTAATGTTTTCAATAATTTATATAGTATCTTTAATTATTCTAATACTACTATGATTCACAGTTCATAAAATCAGGCAATTATAACTGGAAAAATCGTGACGTAAAAGAAAAGCAGAAAATGAATATAGCGATATAAAAGAAAGATGAACATGAATCACTTTGATACGCTACAAATGTTTATATCATAATTTCACAACACATCTTTATTTCTTAACTTTTCTTAATAGTTTGGGAACAAAAAAAGTATAACAACATAACATATATCAATTATAAAATTAATTAATCTACTATGCTTATTCATCACTGGTAAAATGTTAATCAAATACAGTATATGGTCAACTTTAGTGGAGATATATATATATATATATATATATATATATATATATATATATATATATATATATATATATATATATATATATATATATATATATATATATCCTCCCCTTCCATTTTTAATTTTCCAAAAGAAGGAACAGAAAAGGGAGCCAAGTGAGGGTATTTCCTATAAGGCTCGGTCCTCTGTTCTTTACGCTACCTCGCTAAAGAGGGAAATAGTGAATATGTATGAAAAATATATTAAAAAAAAGAGTTGAAATAGGAAAATGAGCGGTGTGTGGGAATTCTATATTCGTATATCAGCCTTGCAGGGCGGCGTAGTGGCCGGACGCCATACATTCCACTCAGTGACGTAACTCCATCGCTTGCCATCAATATCTCACATTTAGGACCCTGGTACGCACGGCTTGACGTCAACAACCATAACTCCCCTTCACTGGTCACAGCTTCCATCACTTAGTGTCAGGACTCATACCTACCATGTCACCACGCTCGACCCCTCATTATTCTTCACTTACAACCCGTCTTCGATCACAACTCACAACCCTAACACCACGGCATACATACGTATCACCAATCGCGTTCTAACTTCACCATCTGCAAGTCAACTTCACCCCAGAAAGCTCAGAGTCCATAGCGCAAGACTCATGCTCACACCTCACGTCATCTTAACACAGCCACTTATACTGAGGGAGCAGACTACCTCAGTCCACATGCAACGGTACTGGAATTCATATTATAATCCGAAGTTTCATCGTCATAATACGAGCTCTTCTGAAGGTAAAATGCAACAAAGGTTTCTGAAATGCTGGCAAGCTGTTGTGAAGATGGTTCCACTGATGAAAACTCGGTCAAAATTTTGGAAGAAGTGAAAACTTTCCAGCAGTGGCCATGTGTCTGTGTTGCAAGTGATAGACTCATCACTCATGCGTGTATACTCCCAAGCTTCACGCCTGGGGAGTCGAGCTGTCTCAGTGAAGTGTGGGAGTCAGTGGGAGTGGACAGCCACAGCCCAACATCAGAGTAGTAAGGCATCTCATTAGTCTATCCTATGATTACCTCTGTGACAAGTTAAACTGCCGGAAAACTATGTTAAATCTGTGGAAATTTATTTGAGAGGCAGTTGTGCAGTACAGCAAACCACAGAAAATGTGGGTTATTTTTTTTCATATAGCTCAAGAACTGCACGGATTTCAACAACACGTTGTGGAAAGCTTCGTGAACAATGCGGTTCCTCAGCGTTTTGAGTACGTCGTAATGCTATCTAGCATGAACAGATATCATTCGATTACGAAATTCCTTTTTTTTCTAAGAAAATGTACTTCCTATCAAGCTTCATAATTACTGTGAGCAAAGCTTTCGGTCTATGTGCACCAAACTCGATGACACTGATGTTGGAACGTACTTCTCAACATATGATCATTGGGAACTGGAAAAAGCTGAAGTCGTAAATACAATCACAGACTCATCCATACAGAGGCAATACGATTATTTCTTCTCTGTACGATTGCTTAACATGATAAGGAAGAAGAAGAAGAAGAAGAAGAAGAAGAAGAAGAAGAAGAAGAAGAAGAAGAAGAGGAAGAAGAAGAAGAAGAAGAAGAAGAAGAAGAAGAAGAAGAAGAAGAAGAAGAAGAAGAAAGAGGAGGAGGAGGAGGAGGAAAAAAAACTAATATTATAATCTCCATAAACTCATTCGAGGTCATTACATCATCTGTAACCTAAACAAGTATGATGTACCAAGACAGCCTCCAACCCCCACATATGCTAATCACTCCAATTATCATGGTTGCTGGACTCGAACTCTTTCAGCTTCATTAACTTATGCACCAAAATTTGTCATCTATCACGTTCGCTTCACGCTAACAGTACATCATCCACACCTTCGCCCGCCACGTCAGTGATTTCGTACAAGACGACGAATGAAACAAAAAAATAATGAAAATCAAGGATTAACACAGACAAGTGGAGACAACGCCACTCACTCTGGCAGTCACACTGTAACTAATCCACAGATTTAAAGGAGTAGCGCCAGAATGGACGAAGACAAGCATGTACATGTACATGTGTAAATATGCATATGTTTGTGTATGTATATGTGTGTATGTTGATATGTATACGTATGTATATGTGCGGGTATGGGCGTTTATATATATATATATATATATATATATATATATATATATATATATATATATATATATATTTTTTTTTTTTTTTTTTTTTTTTTTTTCATACTATTCGCCATTTCCCGCGATAGCGAGGTAGCGTTAAGAACAGAGGACTGGGCCTTTTTTGGAATATCCTCACCTGGCCCCCTCTGTTCCTTCTTTTGGAAAATTAAAAAAAAAAAAAAAAGAGAGAGGGGAGGATTTCCAGCCCCCCGCTCCCTCCCCTTTTAGTCGCCTTCTACGACACGCAGGGAATACGTGGGATGTATTCTTAATCCCCTATCCCCAGGGATATATATATATATATATATATATATATTGGAAAGGATCACAATTTTGCGCGATCAAGATATTCCTATGAGTCCACGGGGAAAATGAAACACGATAAAGGAACTTATCGTGTTTCATTTTCCCCATGGACTCATAGGAATATATATATATATATATATATATATATATATATATATATATATATATATATATATATATATATATATATATATATAAACAGCGATTAAGTATAATAATAATCAATCAATCAATCAATATATATATATATATATATATATATATATATATATATATATATATATATATATATATATATATATTCATAATGACAAGAAATCACTAACGTTAACCGTCCTACAAGTAAAGGATAACTGAGACGCCTTTAATAAAGAGAACGCTTTGGTTAAAAGAATTATCTGATTTATGCAGACGATGACACATATCCTTATGTTGCTTATGATAATGAGTTGTGAAATCGTAAAAATACTTTTTTTCATCAGCTTTTGCCAAAGATGGTAGTGTATGTCCACGCCTACACACATGGTAGATATAAATATATATCAAAACCTTTGAATCGAGACTCGGACCTGCAAGTAACGTTCATGTCTCACTCTGCTAATAATAATAAAATAAAACCTTCACTTGTAGAAGCCTAACCTCGAGAGAGCCGGGAAACGTCGCCAGCCTCAAGACACACCCCGATGTTCCGGATCACTGATACAAAACTGCAAATAACATTTTATTTATACATTTTCTTTTCTACGGCCCAAGATTGTGAACGCAGAGTTAGATCTATCCACTAAACACGACGAACATTCACCAATTAGCCATTCTAGGAAAAAATTTCCTCTATACACTTAACATGTACTCTGTATCCTAGGTTAAATCAGCTTAGATTACGAGAATTTGGTAGTTATATCATGGCGACCAGATGCAACACTCACTGGGATATCTTCCGCTGTATGAAATACGTTATCATCCCATCATGACATATATTGGGTTGCAGACAAGAAATACTGCGTCTCGCGGGCAGGCAGCTACAGAGTGGAATTCTAAAGTGACGGACGGGGCGGGCGAGGCTGGCCTTTCCCGACTACAGGCGGGAGGCTGGGGACGCCTGGTATTATCGCCATTCTTAGGCAAGAGCGACCTAGTAAATAAACACAAACATTTTCAGGTAAACACCTGGGTTAGGCGTGTGACACTGTTATAGTCCAACGCAGCGGCTGCTTCTTGCAGGCTAATTTGTTCATGTGAAGGTGTTTGCCACTAACTGACATCAACACTCAATTATCTGTTACTTGTATTCCTTGAGTGTACTCAATTTCATTCGAAACATGAGGCACTTGTTTAGATTCATGTCACGCCAATAGCTACGTATTAATAAAATAAAGTCATCACCTTGCCAAAATAAATCATTAAATAATCTTCATTACCACATAAACTGCCTACGTGTTATGAATTTGAACTTCACTTCATCCAAGCACCCCTAAGAAACAGTACAAGAAAACTGAGTGAATAATCTTTCCTAATAAATAATGAAGTGCCCCAAATATAATCCGTTGTTTATTTAATCATAATAACAATACTGTCAACTGTTGCATAGATGCTGGGTTGACGACAGTGTCTTACAGAGGAAGACCTTCGCATTTAAGACGGAGTCCGATGTTGTGACATTCACGACCGCGATGATGTCTTTATTTAGCTCCCTTTCATAACGGGAGATGCTGACGAACACAAGGTAATATCATCGCACGAGGATAAGACATGGCGTATTGTTTAGCTCTGCCATTATCGTCCTGATCAGTATATATTATACGAGTACGCTTAAAATGAAATATAATTCCCCAAACTATTTTTTTTCCTGAAATTCGAAATGGGATTCGTAAGGCGTCGCGAGACGTAACGGCCTTCCGTGTCTCCGGCGTGTCTTAGGACGAGGCCTCACCCCAGGCTTAAAAAAAACCTCTCCCACACCGAGCCAGTTCCTGATATTCTATGTATAAATAAATGTTCAATGAAACTGAATCCTTACACAAGGTCCCATGTGCAACAGGCGGGAGCGCTACTGCTAGGTGTGTGTGTGTGTGTGTGTGTGTGTGTGTATATATATATATATATATATATATATATATATATATATATATATATATATATATATATATATATATATATATATATATATTTATATATATATATATATATATATATATATATATATATATATATATATATATATATATATATATATATATTTCTTTCATACTATTCGCCATTTCCCGCGTTAGCAAGGTAGCGTTAAGAACAGAGGACTGGGCCTCTGAGGGAATGTCCTCACCTGGCCTCGTTCTCTGTTCCTTCTTTTGGAAAATAAAAAAAAAACGAGAGGGGAGGATTTCCAGCCCCCCGCTCCCTCCCCTTTTAGTCGCCTTCTACGACACGCAGGGAATACGTGGGAAGTATTCTTTCTCCCCTATCCCCAGGGATATATATATATATATATATATATATATATATATATATATATATATATATATATATTTTTATACTATTCGCCATTTCCCGCGTTAGCGAGGTAGCGTTAAGAACAGAGGACTGGGCCTTAGAGGGAATATCCTCACCTGGCCCCCTTCTCTGTTCCTTCTTTTGGAAAATTAAAAAAAAAAAAAAAAACGAGAGGGGAGGATTTCCAGCCACCCGCTCCCTCCCCTTTTAGTCGCCTTCTACGACACGCAGGGAATACGTGGGAAGTATTATATATATATATACACAGCTTCGTGGCTGCACTCTAAGCACGATCAAGGAAAATGTTGGACTCCTTTCTGAGCGAGATCCTAGATAGCTACAAATACTGTAGCTGAACCAACCAGTTGAACAATATCATAAATATTTCTAAAACATTACATATACGAAGGAGAACTGTGCGATCACAAACTTAATAGCAAAGCATGATTAGGCCAGACGAGGGAGAGGGAAAATGGCGTTGTCAATTGGAAGAAAAAAATCCTTCTCAATAGGTCAAACGCGTACCTATGATTGGTCTGGTGGGGGTGGGGTGAGGGACGAATTGTGAAACCGCTAAAACAATAATGAAAAGTTCACAGCAAGAGTGGGAGGTAAGAACACATTGTCTTTAGAAAACCTGCAGCTTTTATGTTATTTGGGTTTAAATTCAATTGCTAATGTCAGTCATATTCTCATAAAATTGAATAAAGCTGTTGAGGAAAAATAGTTTAATCATGTGACCGGCGACCAGTTTTGGATCACAATTTATAATATTTGATATAAAGCCGCTGATAGCAATAACCAAGGATGTCTAGCTGCATGAAAGAAATCAGTGAGCTTTTTGAAGGTAAGGAAAATTTCTTTATTATTATCAACTTAATGTCAGACCAGTGGGAAAGTGGTTCCTTCAGTCACAAATGTAATTAACTTAAATAAACATAGATATACATCCATTTCTCCTTTCGAGGGACTAGAATATATCAAACATAACTATGTTAACATGTTTATTGTTTTATTTGCTAGAAAATAGAGGACTTCCTTAAAAAAAAAGTCTGTTTCTCTGAAAATGTCTTCAAAGATGAATCAATATCTCTGAAATTTTCTCGATGTTTTAATTCAACTCTAAATTTTTTCCAACATAAGCGCTACCTCTGACAAGCATATATGTACCTTAGTCTAACCTGGGAAAACTTTAACGGGTGTACGTACCTTAACCTAACCTTGTTTACGCTGGGTACACTAACTAGAAAAACGTCGAGTTCTTCATAAAAGTCATAATGTCAAGCATTCACTGGCATGAGATTTGGGCGAGCAGGTATGTTCTTACATCATGGGAAATGACAGGAAAACTTCATCATTTTTAGTCTTGGATTAAACTCATTCGAACATTATTTTCTCCTTTAAACGATACCAGGAACATTTTTTCGTAAAGATATAATTAAAAAATGAATGTGACTCGCATTTAGTACGAAAGTCGCAATTCAGATGATATAATATAGTTTGTCCTACACTCCAGTTGTCAAGAGAAGTTGTTGTTGTGCCAAAGAAAACGAAGTTTAGTGACTGACTAATGTAAATACGGAAATGTTAGTCTTAAAGTTACGGTAGACCATGTCTCTGCTCAATGAACAGACAGTGTAGGATCTGCCAACTTCTACCAAGGATTTTATTACCATTTCTTATACGAGATATACTGAACTACGACATGCAACTTGCATTTAGAAAAACAGAAAGAGAGATAAAGGTATAAATATACACTTGTATAAGGGCACTTCCTAACCGCGCGAGACCTTGTGAATGTGAAAGCTAATCTGTGTATATAGTTGCAGATGTGTCCCCCAGACACAGTCCCTCTCACCAAAACCATCGCATCCCGTCTATTTTATCTCTCTCCATCTATCCCTTTTCTTTCATCCTCCAACCATCTCCTCCCATCCACCTAACGTGGATGTCCACCCCCAACCACTGCTCCCAGGGTGTGCTGAAGTGGTTCGTGGATGTGGAGAGGATGAGGGAAGAAAGACTAACAAAAAGAGAATCTTTGTATCAGTGTGTGTGGCTTCCCAGGCTTCCACAGTAGGATCCACTTTTGACACACTCATTCTCTCCATTTCCATAACACCATTTCAGAACACCCTGATGCCGCAAGACGACGCAGTCGGCCACTGGCCAACAAAAGTCTCCCCTCGCCCATACGCCATGCCTTCCTGGTAGTGACTCTGCGTGGTTGAGGTACCAGATACAGGGCCCACGTCTGGCATCGACCACATGATACGTATGTCACACCAAAGACACATGAAACAGACCTCCTGCATCACATGAGGGGAATGTACAAAACTATCGCATACCACATAAGTGGGGAAACACACTTCCCGCGCCATATCTACTTACATATACTTCTAACACCATATATAGTCATATATATTTCTACTAGTCATATACATTTCTACTCATATACTTCTAATACCACAGACAACAGACACAGTCTCTATAAACTACAGAGCCTCGGAGCATTGGTGTACCGCCCATGTTGGGGAAATACTCCAAAACTGGCAGATGCACAGAGGCAGCGTTACCCTAGACAAAATGGGCTTAAAATTGGCTCCCCTGGAAGCAACGAACAGTCGAAATAAAAAGCCTCTTGTCCAAAAAGCACCCGAGAAGAAAAAGTTAAAAGTGCCAGTCTCCAAAATAAGACACATTGCGTCAACATAGCACTGAGACAAACAGGTTCCCGTCACCAGCAACCACAGAGACGTCAAGAATGATGAAAAAAAAAAAAGAACGAAGCAAATGTATACTTTCTCCGAAAACGTACTTGAGTAAAAAGTAAAAGTACAAGGATTTCGAAGGACTTGAGTGACGTAAATCTCATAATAATCTAATTAATTAACGAAGTACTGCTCCTTCGTTACTCACAACCATCATTGTCTATTGAAGCTACTGCCACACACACACGCACACACACACACACACACACACACACACACACACACACACACACACACACACACACACACACCGTGGCAAAAGGCAGACGAAAGATCCAGACTCTTTTAGTGGAACAGATATATGTCCAGCGCAACAGAAAATACATAAAGATCCGATGCACAGACACCCCCAGCATCATACACAGCAGACACCACACACATACACCCCCAGCATCATACACAGCAGACACCACACAGAGACACCCCCAGCATCATACACAGCAGACACCACACAGAGACACCCCCAGCATCATACACAGCAGACACCACACACATACACCCCCAGCATCAAGCACACACCACACACATACACCCCCAGCATCATACACAGCAGACACCACACAGAGACACCCCCAGCATCATACACAGCAGACACCACACACAAACACCTCCAGCATCATACACAGCAGACACCACACACAGACACCTCCAGCATCATCCACAGCAGACACCACACACAGACACCTCCAGCATCATACACAGCAGACACCACACAGAGACACCCCCAGCATCATCCACAGCAGACACCACACACAGACACCTCCAGCATCATACACAGCGGACACCACACACAGACACCTCCAGCATCATACACAGCAGACACCACACATAGACACCTCCAGCATCATACACAGCAGACACCACACATAGACACCCCAGCATCATACACAGACACCTCCTGGATTATACACAGCAGACACCATACACAGACACCTCATACACAACTGACACGAAGACTGATATTACCTCAGAAAACGGAGAACCCTAAAGACAACAGACGCAATAACCTCAGGCACAGTATACAGACAACACACCTCCGTGGTCACAAGCAACAGCATTACGACTCCTCTCCACCACAGACATACAGACTCTACCACTTCAGGGATACAGCATAAAACATTAAGAGTATGCTGAACAGTCTTCCATCCCAGGATGTATAAACCAGTTCATGCCCCATCTACCTTCACACACATCGCTCGTTAAGACCTGTGTGTATCACAATATGTGAGGTCTATGTTTATAAGTATCCTATCAGCACTTTAACTCGAGCTCACATAATCAGCGAAGGTGTTAAGTAAGACTAAACTGGCTTTGGTTATCCTAACTCAAGCCTCGCCAGGTCTGACTACAACAAATATGTACATCAAGCCCACCAAACTTAGCTTATCTTCCAGGCTCTGCCTATATAGGTCAGACCAAAAGGTCAGGATACAACATTAAACGCCCTCCTCAACGAGTGCTCATCTCAGCTACCATCCTGCTCAACGAACGATCACCTCAGCTACCATCCTGCTCGACGAACGCTCACCTCAGCTACCATCCTGCTCGACGAACGCTCATCTCAGCTACAGGTCCACCTCAGGTTCTGGAGAGGTATGAGGCACACCCCATATCGTTTTCTATTTGCTGAGCGGCATAGAGAGGCCAGCCATCCAAGGCAGGCACAGCACGCACGCCATGGACCCCGCACACCACAACCTGCACACCAAGCACTATAGATAAACGATATAGAAGATGAGGTGAGGTGGGGGGAGCTTTTGAAGAGGAGCGACCCCACCGGGCCTGAGCCAGTGTCTCTAACATCACCTCTCTCTCTCTCTCTCTCTCTCTCTCTCTCTCTCTCTCTCTCTCTCTCTCTCTCTCTCTCTCTCTCTATCTCATGCCCACGTGAAGCAAGCAACCCTCACGATCAACCCAACGGAATCAGTTCCTCCCATCACGTTTGTCGCTTCATGGGACAATCTCGATAGGCCAGACGGCCCTAAACAGTACGGTGCGACCCTTGAGCACGACGGTGCGACCCTTGAGCACGACGTTACGACCCTTGAGCACGACGTTACGACCCTTGAGCACGACGGTACGACCCTTGAGCACGACGGTACGGTACGTGGGTACGACAATCCGCGGCAGCAACCATTCCAAGGACGGAGAGGAAACTGAAGCTGAAACAAGAAAATCTTTGTAAGCTAAACTGTCATCCTGGATCTAACAAATTTCTAAATATCCTATTATAAGATTTTTTTTTTTGATATCCTGTAATGAAATATTACCACAGGTAATGAAGGAAAACTGCCTCAGTCAATCAGATGAACTAAAGGTAAGCGGCCCCTCTAGATCAATATAAGTTTACACTGTCTGTTAGAGGTAACGAAGGTAAACTACCTCAACACTAGGTCTACCAAAGGTACCCAAGGTAAACTGGCCCTATCTGAGAAGTACTGGAGGTAAACTGCACCTACACTATGGGCTATCAAGGTAAACTACACAATCAGATTTCCGGCAGGCAAACTTCCCGTACACTCTGAGACCAAAATAGACTTCCTGTACACTAAGTCTATCCGTGGTACTAAAGGTAAACCGCCTCTACACTATCAAATGTACTGAAGGTAAACCGTCAAAGGTAATGTAAGTAAACTGTGGGTAAGCAGCAGCTTCTATACACTGCCCGATACACCAGCAATACACAAGAGCTGACCTCGTCTCTAACACCTTACAAATGACTTTCTCCACACATGCCTAAGTTTACACACTTGATGTTGAAACCCCCCAAGTCTCTCTCTCTCTCTCTCTCTCTCTCTCTCTCTCTCTCTCTCTCTCTCTCTCTCTCTCTCTCTCTCTCTGGTAGGTAGTCGTAGGTAGGCAGCCGCTGACCAGGGAGCTACACTACCGGCACTACCCGCCTGGGCATCTACCGGCAGGGTAAAGTGACGGCTGCGCAGTGAGCCAGGATTTCAGTGGCTCTCCAAGTGTCACTCCTTCGCCCCAAAGGTTGTCATCTTTTCTTTCCGTCTCGCCCAAACATGGGCTGCTGACGGTGTCACACAAACACACAATCTCTCCATTCCACACACAACACCTCACAACACGTAACTCACACGGCTCGTTCTTCGTGACTCATAGGTTTTCCTGCGGTGAGAGGTACGCGTTGGCCCCGTCTTACTCTCTCACGTCAGGTTGGAAGGATCAACAGGTCTTCCTTCATTCACTGTATGAGAGACAGTGGCACAAGTGTATGACAGACGGCAGGCTAAACCTACAAGAAAAACCATGAAGATGCAGGGAAAACATCGCACATCCTTGTCCTTAACATCATCCGCTCGATGTTGTTCTTATTCTTGACATCACCTGCACATCGCAAGTATTTGTCTCTCTGCCATCACTAGGGCGTTCCAAGGCTTGTCTTTGACATCACCTGGACACCATACATCCTTGTCAGCAAACCAATCCCAAATGATGACAATGACAGTGTAATACGTTATACATACACACACACACACACACATATATATATATATATATATATATATATATATATGTGTGTGTGTGTGTGTGTGTGTGTGTGTGTGTGTGTGTGTGTGTGTGTGTGTGTGTGTCCACGCGAGTTATGTGGTACCCGGGTATCTTGGGGCGAGATGATCTGGCCGGATAAGTCCAGCCGACCGAAGGTGTGTACTGGGTTCTGCCTGTGTAACGAGTCCATTACCATCGTAACGACCACTCAAGTCTGCTACTTACATGAGGCTCATAATTACGGCATATAACGCTTCTTCTCCAGAAACTTCCTTCCGCTACGCTCCTCTGAGCGAAGCTATCATGGTTATAAAACTTAAGGTGAGAGCATCTTCCTGTTATAATTATGCTCTGTTGTGGAATACATATAATGCTCAGGTACGAGAGTCCGCTTATTACAATGTCTTCCTGTGCATTATAATGTTTAGGTTAGAGAATCTACCATTTATAACTATCTTTGGTTATAACCTCTGCTACAATCATTACCTTCTTATACACGCTCCTCTGCTAAATGTAACTATAAATACAATGCTCAGTAGAATACATTCACTTAACCTTCTCTCGAGAATTAAAACTAATTATAATAATGCTCATTTATGAATATTACATTTTCTTATATTGTTTTCCTGAGAGTAAGACCTACTGCTATAATGCTCATCCAAAAACACTTTGCTCTTTCCATAATACTTTATCAAGCTAGTTATAATACCTATGGCTACAATGCTCAGCTGAGAGGACGAGCATACAATGCTCCCCTGAGCGATGTGCCTATTGCTACAATATCTAACTTCCTATGAAGCTCTCCTGACAGTTTGCTACAATGCTCTGAGTATTTGCTTTTGTAACGCTCTGCGTTTTAACTTTGAATACAAAAGTTCCGCTTAGAATAAAAACTTTTTCTTAGGCTCCCCTGACAGTAACATGAATACAAGCGGAACGATACTGTTACTTTATTCGCGTTACTTGCAACATGGACATATTGGTTACAATCACTGCTTCAGATATATCACTACAATCATACCCTTGCATAGTGGCATATCGAAAACGTTTCAGGGTGCAGTATGTGATATCCTTCCCTCTTTTATGAAAATGACGCTCATTTCGTAATGACTTTCAACATGGATCATAATGACTTCCATGTACTGCTATGCGAGGCGTTAACTTGCAGAAACAACCGCTGGAAAAGTTCATTACTTGACGGTTGTTAAAAACACCAGCACGCTAACGACTGTCCACCGGGATGTGTGTGTATGTGTAACAGACTTAGGGAAATGGTATCAACATCTGAAGAAGAAACTGTCCTAGCAAATCAGATTCGCGGACTGAAACTGAACAAATTATGGACAAACAGACATTTCTAGATGACTAACCAACTTGTAGCGAGCCAAATCATGTCACTCTCGCATTGAACAAATACCTAACGAAGTAGAATGATGTAAAACAAACGTAAACAAAGCATGCCAATCGACTGTCAATTAACCCTTAACAAAGCTTAATGACACTTGAAGCTTACTGCCTCAGCGAGGCAACCCAGAAAGATCACCATCGTCAGCTGAGCTAAGACAGCTCATCATCCCCGGGTATATGACCCATTCTCAGCTAAATCACAAAGGTAATCCCTCATAGCAAAACGTGGCAGGTCACCAGCCTCAGCTAATCGACCCAGCTCATTAGCCTCAGCTAAACGACTCAGCTTACCAGCCTGTTTTAAACGTTCAAGCTCATTATCCACATAGAAATCAACTCATCAACCTAAGCTAAATGACACCTCACTAGTCAAAACTATACACACCAGCTTACCAGCCTCAGCTCATAAACTTCAGCTGAACGACCCGGCAGCAAACAGCACTGACTAAACGCCTAAGCTCACCAGCTTCAGCTTAACAAGCCGGCAATTCACCAGCCTCAGCTAAACTTCCAAGCTTATCAGATTCACTTCAGTGACTTTGCTAAGCATATCAATCCAGCAACCCACCAGCCTGGATGTGTGTGTGTGTGTGTGTGTGTGTGTGTGTGTGTGTGTGTGTGTGTGTGTGTGTGTTGACAGATCAGCTGACCCACACCAGATGGTCGCCTCACAGATGAAAACATATATAACCAAATCCAGTCCTTCATCAGTGAAGGTAAGGCTGATGATATTTTGTTGACAGCTTGTTCCTTTTTTCACATTTTTATCCAGCTGTTATGCACTTTCACCACTCTGCCAAATTCCATCATTCAGCGATGTATAGATATGTGGCGCTTCTAATGTTTCTCAGTAGCAGGTCATATCCAATAAGATAGTACTGCAACGGCGGCTCCCTCGTGAAGGAAAACCGTTAGAAATAAGAGTAATATAAGGAGAATGTAAGAAAGCGAGGCAGCTGAGTGAGAGACGAACTTGGCCACCCGAGCCGAGGCAGCCATCACCACAGAAATTAGAAATCAGGCAGCCGCTAAGGAAGCTGTTGTCAACAGGGAAGTTAACTAAATCATTTGTAATACCACTTACCTTTAGATGCAGGTTAGATGGCTACTTGTAGGTCCACTTGCTGGGTTAATCCTCAGCGAGTACGAGGCAGTAATCCCACAAAAAATGCTATCGTTTGTACTGGTCAAACTCTGGTGAAACTTGAATCACTGCACACCACTCACTACAACGTTGAAATCTCCATCATGCTGAATCGTATCTTTTCCTCAACACATACCAAACACAGCCTTTACCTCGGCACTGATACAATTCCTTCTCTTATAATCACACTACAAGATCCAGAGGGAGCAAACAGGTGGGTGTAGATGAAAGGCCAACACTGGTACACACACACTACGGCTGGCCCAAGTGTGCAGACTAACGGTAAGAGGCACACACGCTGGTGGCTGCGAGCGAGCGAGCGACCGAGGTCTGTGTACTCGCTAGTGAGAGAGCGGAGCGTGAGACGCGAAACGTGCGAGCTCCCTTGCTTCAGGCTCGGCACTGACTGCTGGCCAGTGAGCGCGGTGAAGGTAGTCACTCGAAGGCTGAATAAAGTCAAGGTACTTGGGACGAACGTCCGCGGGAGGCGCTGGTGGTCGTGACTAACCCAGGGGAGCAGACCTGATGCCGCCGCCCGGGAAATGCATTTATATATGGCCCTGAAAGGTACCCAGTACCCATCTGGTGGTGAGTCTGGAACATTTATTTCCTATTTTTAGAGACGAAAGACGTTAACTACTGAAGGAAATAATGCTATCCAGAAGATATATGCTCGGATAAACAACACGAGGCGAGACACAAAAGATTATAGAGGCAAATGTATAATGAAGAACCAACGCTTCACCATAACAAAGATAAGTATTATTATTATTATCATTATTACCATTATCATTATTAGTATTATTATCATTATTATTATTATTATTATTATTATTATTATTATTATTATTATTATTATCATCATGATATACATTGGCGAGGCTGTATCACTGAGACAACAGGTTTGTCAGAGAACTTTGCACCCAAAGGGAGTCCACACTTCCCCTGAATCTGGAAGCAGCGCAGCCTAAGACTACACGAAAGAGGTCGTGGATAACATCAGGACTCTTTCTTAGGAAGTGATCTTTGCGCAATCTAATTATATATATATATATATATATATATATATATATATATATATATATATATATATATATATACATTTTTTTTATTCATTTTTTATTGTGTGTGTGTGTGTGTGTGTGTGTGTGTGTGTGTGTGTGTTTACCAAGTTCCTATTACGTCGCTACATCACCGCCAAGTCTATCTAAATAGAGACGGGACCAATTTGGGATTCTTGCACCTTCAAGTCCATTCCAATTATTACTATTTAGCAGACACATCCAACCATCAAATACCTCACTTGAGACTTCGTCTTATATCTCACATTAGAGTCTGCTGATCATTTCAAACCCGGACCTGACAACAGCGATGCGCAAAGTGCAAATATGAAAAATTCTTTCCCACAAAAGTTCTATATAATCTTTATGATCAAAAAAAAAAAAAAAAAAATGCTGCACAGATAAAAGCTATCTTCACTCCCGTCACCTGATCTGAATTTTGGCTTGGAAAAAAAAAGGACAAAATCACTTGGTAGTTTTGCGAAGATTCTTAATTACACGAAATTTGGGTCATCATATGCGAACTCCAGCAGGCAGGGTAGAGGAGCCTCGACAACCGCAGTTCACACAACAAAGAACATAACGTGTAAAAAAAGAGTAACATCCACAACGATAAAGACAAAACATGGAAGGAAAAACACCAACCAGTAATAAAGGAAAAAAATCATACGAAAATACATTTGTTTCACGTTGGAGTGTTGGCAACACACACAC
Source organism: Panulirus ornatus (assembly GCF_036320965.1). Lineage (NCBI taxonomy): Eukaryota > Metazoa > Arthropoda > Malacostraca > Decapoda > Palinuridae > Panulirus > Panulirus ornatus. The sequence goes on from NC_092261.1 coordinate 3,321,803, forward strand.
ACACACACACACACACACACACACACACACACATATATATATATATATATATATATATATATATATATATATATATATATATATATATATATATATATATATTAAATAATCATCACTAAATCGCAGGGCAATAAAAACAGAAAAACTTTCACAAAAAGTAAAAAGGCAATAAAAACAGAAAAACTTTCACAAAAAAGTAAAAAAAAACCTGTAAATTAAATTCTTAACTAGAAAATGCATCACAGACAAACGTCGCGATCTGCAGCCGTCGCCTTTATGACCTTTTATTAAGCTTTCAGATGAAGATATTTTGAAAATATTATCTGACCATTTGCATTGTATTTACTGGATATCTATTGTTAATTTAGAGCATTATGATATATTTTCCATGATTATTCTAATTATAGAAGTGTTTGAATAAACTAATTATGAATTTTGAAATAAAACGTTTGAGCTGAAAAATGCACACACACACACACACACACACACACAGTATTCTGGATTGTTCTTGCAATATGGAGAAGCATGGATTTACAAAAGGTCTTATTCCTTTTTGTTCATGGGTCTGTCTCAAGCCTCTACGAAACATGAGAACATCAATGTCACCACAAGAATGTAGAAATTAAAGTGTTGACTGCGTGCGTGCGTGTGTGTGCGCACGTAGGTGTATTTGCATTATGCAAATGTGGTAAGACGATAAGTGCATTAGCACCTCTCTCGACTCCAAGAAGGCCGGTTAGATACCATCTCACTAGCTTGGGTAGAGATGTTCCGCTGCCTAATATACAAACGACTGCTAAACCGCGCTACTGTGAACCCTTACTATATAAACTTCGTCGCTACGGCAAACCACATATGAAACGTGAAAGTTTACATTACAAACGTACACAACTTCGTTAACATGAAGCACGTATGATCCAAGCAACACAAGACTTACTCTCCAGAGAAACAAGTAAATTAAATAGGGCAGTACTGTAATGCATGGTTGTCCCTGCCTCACCTAACGTTCTGTGATACATATTCTCAAAGATATCAGTATCAAACCCAAGGCCTCGCTGGCTTTCAAGCCACGACAGAGCTTGGCAGGAACACATCTCACGATTACTTACGCAGTCACTCCTCCTTCATCATCAAACTGTTGTCACAACAAAGTCCTTCAATCACTCGATCACCACACATTCCTCACATGGCAGACCCACACCACAAGGCCGCGTGAGAGAATCATTTCACAATAGTTTAAGTACCACTGGAAGGGGGCGGAGGAGGAGGAGGGGGGAAGTAAGAGGGATGCGTTGGTGCAGACGCGCCGAGTGTGTGGGGGTCTAGACGTTGGCACGGTCCCATATAGCTAATGGTTGCCACTGGACACCCGTAGTTTCGTGTATCTTGTAGTGGAACACTAACATCAATAAGAGAAAAACACACACACACACACACACACACACACACACACACACACCAAAAAAAAAAAAACTTCATCTTCATTCGTACATTCACTGCAAATGAAAGATATCTTAGCACAGAGCATGGCCACGGTGGCCATGAGGGGGGAACGTTGTTACCAACCATGAAAGGCCTCCGTCATGATGGTATAACCTACACGGCAACAAGAGAACGGGAATTAATGGTCGAGGATTCACGTGGTGGGTTTGGCAACACCTCCCGCGAGATATTCAATATCTATAACTTTTTCCTTTTCCTAACTATTCTATATATATGTATATATATATATATATATATATATATATATATATATATATATATATATATATATATATATATATATATATACAGAGAGAGAGAGAGAGAGAGAGATGATGAGAGTGACCAGTAGAAAGGTAGAAGCGATGTGATTACTGTTAACAATTACTATCTCTGTGTTACGGGAAAGGGTTTTACACTCATAGCGCCCCGTCTCTTACCCTTGTACCTACGTACCATGTCTTTACTCTTACACATATCCCAGGATAAACCCCTGAGGTATCCATTCACTGACTGATCCCAGAGGGAGGATGAACAGCTGGGTTGGGTGTGAGCTGACTGCTATGACCATGATTCGATCCCATGCGGACCCGGCCCTCGCTAACTGGGCTGAGAAGGTTTGGCTTCCACAGCAGTACGCCAAGCAGGGAGACCTAGGCTACAAGACTCTCAGGAATAACAGAGCTGAAGGGTAACGTGCTGAAGAAGGACTGGCTGTAAAGATATGCCATGAGAAAGGGAACAGTAACGAAGATGTGGAAGAGTCCTGAACAACGAAGAAATGTCAAGGGAACTGAATTGTTTAAACATCAATGAATGATGGTCCGGAAATAGCTATCCTTGCTTTGCAACAACGGAAGGAAATAAATCGGGAAGAGGAAGAAATTATACTTTAAAGTGGCTAACCTTACACATGCAAACTGTATATCTCGGAAACAGAGAAACAAAGAGAAGCAAATATAAACTTGTAAATCGTTGCTCAAGTTTCGACACGCCCTCACCAGAGCATCACAAGAACTGACGAAAATCTATTCCTGATTGAATCGTCGCTTGATATGGTAACTGTCAGGAATGCATGTAGCTTGATACGCCGTCAACAGCCACATCAGGTGGGGTCAGTTGGGTATGGGGTAGTAAGACACAACCAACCTCTCACCACCGCATTTGACGCATAGACAAGAGAGAGAGAGAGAGAGAGAGAGAGAGAGAGAGAGAGAGAGAGAGAGAGAGAGAGAGAGTATGGGCTGGCCATCGAGGCCCGGAGGTACGTAAGGTCGCCCAGGAATATTAAATGAGGCAGCCATGACTGGGCTGGCTGGCTGGCTGGCTGGCCAGGAGGCGGCTGGCGTGCAAGCCATCCTCACAACGACTGACCCGTCCATCACACCCCATGAATGCCGTAGACAAGCAAACCAAGAATTACGTTTACTACATAAACATTTAACTACCTCGCTTTCTCAACACATACACACCTAACTACCTCATTTGTTCAACACAAACACACCTAACTACCTCATTTTTTCAACACAGATACACCTAACTACCTCGTTTTCTCAACACATACACGCCTAATTACCTCATTTTCTCAACACATATACACCTAACTACCTGTTTCTCTCAATTCTTCTTTATCATGTACCTTCCAGTTAATCCCTGATGGTGTTACTTCCAGAGTTAGTGCGGATTAATATAAGAAAAAAAGGATACACATATTCATCTTTCATCATACTGTGTAAAACAGAATGCTGCTGAAGGCTAGGATATCAATGTTGCCATCTCTTAACGTATACAAGAATTCTTATCACGCCACCCACCGGTTCTGGCACCGATGGCATCTACGTCCATCCACGAATATTCAAGTCAGAGTGCGGAGGAAGTGGAGACTTGATGGTTTCCTTTCCTGTATGGTCGATCAGGCCAGGTAGGAGTCCGTGAGCTCTGCAGTCCGTCCGAAGTAGATGTAGATACAGTACTACGTATGGAGACCACAATGCCTTAATACACCATATATCACGGATACTGTGTTGAACGAGGGAACCCCATGGCTTAATCTGCTATGAATCTATGGACCCTCTGATAGATAACGGAATCTTACCATCATGGGCAGTCAAGTATTATATAAAGTCACTGGCTGCTATGGAATAGGATTGACTAGTATCATTTACTTCTGATAAATCGATTAAATATTACTGACTTGATTGTTTCAAGGGCTAGAATATAATTCACAGCTGGTATAGTGAAGGAGGCATCCTATATTACAACAACTATTAAGTGTACATCACAACTGACGTGGTCATCATAATGAGCGCTGGAAATTGTTCTTATCCGCTTGTCACTGTCTTCCGTCATCAGCCTGGGTGCAGTTCCAATGTTTGTCTTTCCTGTTAACCTCAAGGTTGTTGGCGACCCACTACCTGCATATCACTAACTCTGCACAAAACTTCACATTATGGCGGCAATGACTACAGCTAACCAACAGCCACAACAGGTGTACAAAACAGATTAATTCTTTAATACCTAACCTCCTTGGTCCTTCGATCTTAAGAAAATATGCAATTAAGAACGACAACAATGGCGTTTTTCTTAGATTTGGTTTATTCCAACTGTCAAAACCTTCAGGATTGGTTGTGTCTGATGTAAGTGTTCATCTGTTCACGAGTAATTTTTCCTTCAAAACATTCTGGCATCTCCACAGCTGGATCAATACCTTGGGGTATTGTGCGCAGTCATGATGCAAATGGAGATGGCACAGAGACAAGAAGACCCTTTCATATCTCGCTGGGTTCCCTGATTCAAGACTGATTTTGGGAACCACAGTTCTATGGAACTCCCAGATATGTGAGAGGCTGCTGCGACTCCTGAGGCTGCGCTCCACGCAGAAGGGAGTTAAGGTGGGATCCGTTGGGGGCGGGAAGGCCCACAGCGTCACTGTGCTTTATGTGTTTGTTGACGATGATGCAGCTTTGTCGGAGGTGTCACTTGTACGTGTCCACTACCATCTTTCTTTATCTCTCTCCCTCTCATATATATATATATATATATATATATATATATATATATATATATATATATATATATATATATATATATATATATATATATATGGGATTTTCTTACATATGATCGCTCCTTTCTTACACCAACCACAGAAAACGCAGAACAAGATTTGCCTCAAGAAGTGGATACAGGATTTACCACTTCTTCCACATCTGCAAAGTAGGATTTAAGTAGGGAATTGTTGAGGCACCCGTCGCTGTGTACTCTGCGCCTCATATTATAATGTTTCTGGAAAAATGAAATCCAGATTCTAGCTCGCAAGTCTGCCTGCCTTCAGGGCCTGGCGGGTGAAACTGCAACTTGTGTGTGGTTTGGTCAGCCAGGTGAGAGCTCGCAGCCCCGCGCGCAAGTCATATTGTCTGAGCAGTAGTTCACCAAGACCACACCGTGTTCTTAGCCTATCATAAAAGTCTCATCTATAAAGGCTTCTAGGTTAGCGACCACGTATTGGCAAACAGCTTCAGTCCAGGTTTATATGAAAGTGGTTCCTCGAGATTTGACATCATCATCATTATAAAAATATCACATTTAAAAGAACAAGTCTTTCTTAAATGGGTCACTGTATAACGGCGGGTCACAGACCTTTCCTCCAGATGAGGAGGGAGTGTCATACAGCCTATGAACTACTCTCTCTGCCCATCACACACTTAAGGGATAACTCTGGCATTCCGAAGCATCATCATTCCCTAACTTCATTGATCCTAATCAATCCAAAACTTCATTAATCCTGGCCTAACCAGAAGTGCATGTATGGGTATGCTTCCCTAGTTCTAAGATATATATATATATATAATTTTTTTCGGTGTTGTTCATCAGAGTTAATAATAATAAGACGCCTTGAGTCTGAATAGCTCCGATTCCACAAGGGGAGTAAATGACAGACATCTGATGTGTTGAGATTCTGGCTTGATCCTCCTCTGCCAGCCAGTAAGGCATTGAACCCTCAGCAACAGTCCTATACAAGCTCATGCAAATGATTAATAAATTCTTGAGCATCTTGTGTACTCTGACGTATCATCATTCCTAATTCTAAGGACAAGACTGCTGTCGTCAGCGTTTTGGTGCAAGGCTAAAGCGCGAAAAACTTATCCAAAATCCACATGATCTCAAACTCCTTCCACACACACTTACCTCATCCTGCACCAGTTACTCCGGAGACCTTGTACGCAAGATGACCTAGACCTAATACCTGTCTGTTCAGGACTATGTGTAGATACACTGGTTCTTTGATACACTACGAAAAACCGACAGTGACCGATGCAATTAAATCTTGAAGCAATATCGAGCAGTTTTGAATGCGTTTAGTGTGATAAATACTACAAAAGACATAATGTGGTTTGTCGTCCACAACGAACAGAATGATGCTATCTCAGAATTTTAAATGGAGGCTTTACAGTTACTCCGTCTTACTCTTGTAAAACTATAACGTGAACTTAATTACAACAAAGCTTAGTAAAAGTCCGCCGGGATCTAGAATACTCCTGTGTGAAATCATCGAATTTCGACGAGGGAGGAGAAAACGTAAAATATCATGCTACCATGCCAGAATCATCGCGATTTGGAAATGCTGAGGTAACCATCGTCCGAGACACGCAAGGAACACATAAAAATCCGAAGTCTTCTCCCAGTGTCTTCAGGCAACGCACCTACCCCAAGCTTCCTCGGGAGAGTCCGCTTAACGCCCACTCCCGTATTGTCTTCCTTACACATTGGCCAGATTCAACTGTATTCTTTCCACTAGTGATCACACACATCACTACGAAACTAACCCAATAACATCCAGCACCAGCAAATGACGGAGAATATTTCTCAAAGTGACACACAGTTCTAAGTTCGGGTGGTGTTCAGTAAACACTTTTATAAATGAGGAAAAGAGGGAAGACTGGCGCTGTAAACACAAACCTACCGAAGCTAAACACTGCTAGGCTAAAGCCTGTGTTAAGCTAACCGCCGCTAGGATAAAGCCTGGCGGGTCAAACTGAAATTTCAGATAGGCAATTTTCCACTGAAACTATTTAAGGAGGGAGGGATCTACATTCTATGACACTAGAACTATTGTTAAACGGGCATTATAAGAACATATTGTACGTTCTTACTTCAGGAGTAGCATGAACGCTAATGAGCCACTGTATTGCATGGGGATGTACATGTTTTCCAATCGTCAAAGCATTTTCAAAACATATAGGGCATAAAATGTACCTTTTTTTTATTGCCGACTTTGTACAAATAAGCTCCCCTGCATACTTACCTCGTTTTCTTTTTTGAAATCTTTACAACTGGACTGAGTCATTTCGAAGAATTTTGGCTTCTTTCCATTTTCCCAGCCGCTATTGCCGGCTGTACATTGTAATACTTTTACTTTCTCACCACTCACTTACCTCACATGACAAAACACTGAGTGACAGTTTCAACCTGCTCTTTGAGCCGGGAGCAATGCGCCCACCATAACAGCTGAGCCGTTGGGCGTACGATATCTATACCGACGTGCACCGCACGACACTGATTTAATGGTTTTGTAATTGAGGTACAGGATGAGGCCTATTGAAGCATAAGAATGCCACTGTCACACCATCATCTGCCAGCTTATTCAAGCGAAGTCTGCCGACTGGCTCATACAATCGAGCTAGAATGTGACTGGTCTGGCAAGACAGGATGTGGCATATCAACGCCTTCTCATGTCGCAATATTCTTTTAACAGACAAGAGCTGGCTGCTGCTGCTGCTGCTTGACATTAACGCGTTGCTGATCTTCATGCCACAGACAGTCGATCAACGCTGACATTTATCGTTGAAAGCTTAATTCACGATTACCTCACTTTACCCGAGGCTCGCCTACACGTAACCTATTTAAAAGGCTTGCAGGTTGAGGAGAGAGAGAGAGAGAGAGAGAGAGAGAGAGAGAGAGAGAGAGAGAGAGAGAGAGAGAGACTAGCGCAGTTCCCACTGGAATTCGCACACCCTGACACGACTAGTAACGAACACAACCAGCGACCAATCGAGGCGACTGCTGGCTGACTCCTCCTCCACAGACATGCCTACCGTGGTCCTCCACCGTCCAATGGTACTGTCATTCGTGCACTACTGGCGACCACTGACCGAGGAGCTGGGTGAAACGTTACCTGGCTGTTGCCGGCAACACCACCACTGATTGCAGAGGAAATACAGAAGCGGAAACAAATGATCTTGCCACTTCCTGCCCGAGAGTTCCGGCAAGTCGCTTATAAATCGTAGGTTCAATTCTCACTGATACATACGCAAGGGCCACAGGTACAGTGAGAGTATGTTGGTCTTAGAACCATCCTAGACACCCGAAAAAAAAGGCGATGAAAAATATTTTCTTCAGTTGGTGGCTATTATGATACTGACGGCCTATAATGAAACCATGACAGTTGATAGGCCTAAGGCCCACACGACCTTCGTCCCGGTGACGTCTTCATGAGAACACGCACAATGTCGGCCTCTACGTTAAGTTAATCAAGGCATTACATACGTTATTAATTCTTCATCATGTTTGCCTACGTTAGGCTGCGTTTAATCTGGTTTTTAAAATGCCGTCAGCTACCGACCGCTAGGGTAGCGCGTTTGGCAAGCAAGATCAGCGGCGTCAGCTTGGCTTGGAACTGTAAGCAAAACATTTAGCTAATGCCCAGTTGGCAATGATATTTGCATGCTGAGGAAATCACACGTGATGAAGGTCTGACTCCACCGTAATATAAATAGTTCAATGTTTCACGGATTCTTTGTTTTTTCTTTTTAAATACTGTGAAGAGAGACCATCATATTTCAAACTTCATAAAAAATATATGATGGGTGAAATACAGTATTTAGTGTCCTCCATCGGATAATTGGCACTCGTGGATCAGTAGGAAAATGACAGGACGTAGCGTGGCTTAAGGAAGAGCCTGTAAGAAAGCTGATCCTGAACAGATGCACAATGCTAACGAATATATTCTTCCACCAGTTCGCTCACAACAACGAGATATTTGGTCACGCTGATAAAGAGCAATCGTTGTAACTGCATCTTCATCATCTCATTAGTCTGAAGAAGCAAAAAAAAAAAAAAAAGTGAGCAATCACAAACTCGTTTCTCCCAGCGTGGAGAAGGGATTTATTTCCTTGGTTGAATGTTTAACCCGAACTCTAACCACACGACTCGATCATGGGACCACTGTTCCTCTTCGTCTACTCGCCATAAGGAGTGAAGGTATACCTACATGTGTTTGAGGATGATCACTGGGTCACGAGGGAAGTAAAGACTGAGGAGGATTGCTTCAACGTACCAAGGGAACGAGACAAAGTCTAAATGTTTGTCTGGTGGGCACACGGTTGACGAAATTCACCTCAAGTTAACGTCATGAGGACAGGACACAGTGATGGAAGGTCTCGCTGTGAATATCATCTCTCAGGAATAAGTTGCAGGATTGTAGGAGTGAGGTGGACACTGCTCCTACGCTGTCGCCAGATCCTCACTTTAGGGGTATGTCAAAGGACATCAACCTGTCTGCTGGCAAATATTAGAATCACTTTTAAGTACACAGATAATGGAATGCTCACCAAATTGTTCAGAACAAATATTAGTTTACTATATGAATGTTTTTCATGTTTGGGAAAAGATATATATATATATATATATATATATATATATATATATATATATATATATATATATATATATATATATATATATATATATATATACTCTGGATTATAGAAACGATGTCATTTCCCCTCAAGGGCGTGAACAGCCAGAGGGTGAACGTAGACGTTCATGAGTTACCACAATCTTCACCGGTGTGCAGACACATTTCATTCTTAGTGTGAGAAGAGATAACACAGCTACCTTTGGCATCAGGCTGAGGCAGATCTTTGGTCAGATATCTGTAGGTGTATTATGCATTCTCTGCTTCTTCTTTCCTGGTGTTGCCTCACTCCTTGTACGAAGCGTCAGGCACCTTCCACTTTCTCTGTTCGAGTCTTCACGACACTTTCACTTTCTCCCCAGCCTCCCCAGTCTGCGCCTCACTCGCTACATCCTCCTCGTCTATGATTCACCACCTTTCTCCTCATTTCTTAACCCACCAGTCGTCCCCTCCTCCCCATCCTTGACATTACTAACCACCTGTGGCCAGTCTTGACCTTGGCTGGCTATCTCGTTCAGACGGTCTGACCCGACGCGAGCCATTCGTCTCCAACATCTGTCGCTCTGTGACGTTCCCACGACCTCCTCCTGATCCTCGTATCCCCCCCTCCTCCCCGAGGCTGTGTCTACATCACAGTTTTACCTCCACTTCTCGTGGGAAGTCCTCTCCGCCGGGCTCGGGGACGCCTCTGGAGATCCGGTATGCAACAGACACCGACTCTAGGCAACAATTTCTTTCCTCCAGTTCTCGCCACTTTCCACCGACGGAGGACCTCCCTAGGCGTTCCTCGCCGTTGGAGAGGGTGTGTCTTAAGTGCTCCCTACTGTTGGAGGAGAAAGACACCCCCCCCCCCCCCAGGCGTTTCCCCACCTGTGGAGGAACTCCCAGATGTTCTCCACCGTTGGAGGACCTCCCCAGGCATCCCCCACTGTTGGAAAGGGCGAGATCCTTCTCTTGGTGATTCCCACCGTCGAAGAAGACCTCAGTTAAGGTATTCCCAACTGCTGGAGCAGAGGACGTCAGCAGGTGACACCCCCTCCTGGCCGTAACCTCAGTCTCCCTCAGGTTCAGCCAGTCTCAAGCAACCAGGGAGACACACTGGCTCAGACACAGGCCGACGCTCCCTCCATAGGGAGGGAGAGGACCAAAGGACCTTAGAGCAGCTGCCTCCCTCCCATACGTCTCGTGGATACACTGCCTTCTGTGACGAGTCAGGTGAATCCGGGTCCCAGGCCGCTACTGTCTGACTCACCCATGACGGAGAGAGAGGAGACGTGTGTGTGTGTGTGTGTGTGTGTGTGTGTGTGTGTGTGTGTGTGTGTGTGTGTGTACCATAACTTGCTGGTTAGACACTATCAGTGTTTGATAACTTCCCCTCTACTTTAGTACTGGTAGTAGCATTAGCTTGATACTGTGGTAATTATTATGTAACGACTCTGCACCACACAGCACTATGTACATTAGTACACTGTAGTACACGTAAGTGTCCTGAATAGCACAAGTATCTATGTCAGCAATCTAGTTCAAGTGTGCATAGTACACATAAGCGTGAATTCTAACGCTTAGCAGTACACTCCAACGTCTGCTTTACCGCTTGGTCATATGCACCACGTTTATGTGCTGTGTACAGCGTTCTCTACCACTCTGTACTAAAGTGTACATTGTGGAGTGGGGTGACGTAAGGCCTGAGGGTCGTCGAGCTGATGTAAATATGTGAGAAGGAACCGACCTTCCAGCCGTCCAGGTCAATGTTGAACTTGTGATGGATCATTACACTGTTACGGTCCCTCCTTTACCTTTAGCAGTTGTGGTGACGGTGGCGTGGCCTAGCTAGCCGGCCCAGAGTGGTGGCGAGGGCCAGCTGGCCGGGCCAGGGTGGTGGCGGGGGGCCAGCTGGTCAGACCAGAATGGTGGTGAGGGCCAGTTGGCCAGACCAGGATGGTGGTGAGGGCCAGTTGGCTCGACCAGGATGGTGGTGAGGGCCAGTTGGCCGGACTAGGATGGTGGTGAGGGCCAGTTGGCCGCACTAGGATGGTGGTGAGGACCAGTTGGCCGGACCAGGATGGTGGTGAGGGCCAGGTGCCGGTCCAGGATGGTGGCGGGGGCCAGTTGGCCGGGCCAGGATCGTGGTAGACGGAGGAGAGTGGGCCGGAGTACCACGGAGTCAGTACTGCCTGTGTGAATGAACTCCGATTTTCTAACTCTCTCCCGAGTGGAACAGACGAGTTTATTTTCCCACTGACGGCGTCGGCGTCCGTCTACCACCCGTCTACACTGTCACCAGGATAACTACGGCTGTGAGGGTGTGGCCTGGGTTGGCACCGGCCAAGTTCTCTGTCGCTCTGGTGAGTTATTTCGTATGACAGTCGCCTCTCCCGAGAGACTACATAGGCTCTGGAGTACCTTCTTCTTAAGTCCCTCTGGAGTGACGGACAGCTGAAGGGCTGGAGATGAGGCGAGTGACAGAAGACAGAGTTCATCTGTAGACGTGACAATCTAAGGAGTGAAGGAGTGTCCACTGACCTGGGTTTTGGGCGGCTGGCAGGAGAAGAAACACCAGAGAAAAATAACTTCTGGACGAACGTCGCGCCAAGTCTTAGGAGACCAGATGAATTAAGCAATATTCCACGTCCCCTCAAGCATTCGCTCCAGAGCTGAGAGTGGGCTTAGTTCTGTGGCCGAGTACCTAAGTTCGCAGTCATAACGCTGAGGAAGCGAGTGTCGTAAACTCCGATAAGCCAGTCCCTGACGCGGGGGGTTCCACGCCACTGGTCGAAACATCCAAACATGACAAGAGCAAACAACGAACTTTCGGAGGGATGTTGTCCGTACGAGTCCAAGGTGAGGCTACGTGGAAAGACACTCCACGTGAAGCAGACGTTCGTTCCACGTACGTGGAGGTGAAGGCGGTGCGGTGTTAGGAGGGAGGCAGTGGGTAAAGACAGAGAGGTCTGGCCCAACTTGATCATAGCAAGATGGAGAGAGTGTGAGAGGCGGGACCTCGGGGGTCAAGGGAGGCCTCGCCACACACCTTGGCAACGGTGAAAATACAATCAAATGAAAGGAAATGAACGTGTGTCTTCCGTGTAGCTAGGTGCTACACCCCGGGAGGACAAAAAAAAACAAGACCTGATGGTCTGCGGCGAGGTTATCTGGCGGTGGACAAGTACACGGGAAGACCAGATAACAGACGACCCGACGCGGTCTCTGACGAGGAGGCTATCTCCTGGAGGAGAGGAATAACAGAAACGTGGATTTCTCATTCATATAGACAAGAGAGAGACAAGTAAAGCAAGGGGCCCACACTGAACCATATTTCCTCAACTTCCTAAAGTAAGACTTTGCTGCTAAAGCAGGATATAGTAAGTAGCACCTGAGAGTGGTAGCTAATGAGGGAGTTTTCCTCCCACCACTCGAGGGCAGTACGAAAATATCCCTGGCAAGTCTGGGGTTACGGAAGACCAGTTCTTACGCGTCAGTTGAATGGAGGACCCGCGCGACGGGTCCTGCGAGGGAGGACCTGTCTGACCACCGCCACGGTGTCCCAGGTCTTTACCTCCATGACGGGAGGGAGGAGGAGGAGGAGGAGGAGCGCCACTCACGTTACTGCCCATAAGCTCAACCAGACGTGGGGAATCAGAGAGAGAGAGAGAGAGAGAGAGAGAGAGAGAGAGAGAGAGAGAGAGAGAGAGAGAGAGAGAGAGAGAGTGAATGATAATTCTATACTATTAGAAGGTAACGTAATTATAATGTTAATGAAGGCAACTATGAAGGTGTTCGTGCTCCTTGGGGTATATATATATATATATATATATATATATATATATATATATATATATATATATATATATATATATATATATATATATATGGGAAGGATAGATACCTGGAGGCCTGGTGGTTCATGACGGGATTAACTGCTATCATTACCTGAAAAATGGTAGAGACATGATAGAAAAAGCAAAAGTTACCTCCCCACTTATCTCTCACTCCGGCTCAATTACCGTCTGAAAAAAAATAGACACGTCACGTAGTATGGAGAAAACATGCTGCCAAAGGAATTCTATAGGAAAGCGTGGCGGGAAAAAGTTCGTACTGACCTGTTCTGCAAACTCCTGCACGCTAACTAATGGCAGAAGAAACTCAAGTGACGAGACCCAACGAGTATGAAACTCCCTCCCAAATACTGAGCAACGAGATGATTACAGAGCCGAGTTACATGTCGGAGGTTAGACGCTAGAAATGTGTCCACCGTGGAAGAGGGAGGAGTAAGGGGTGACTCTGATGTGAGTTTCGTGTCTCTTCCTCCATCAAAAACATCATCGAAGGGACCCAGTGGGCTGTTGCTGTCTGAATTCCTTTGTATTTGATCACGACATTCAAGTTTCTAAACCAGTTTGCTGTTGTCAGCAGTGAAGAGTTCTTCCAAAGATGCAAAGACGGAACGACCAGAGGCGATAGCATGAAATTAAGCAAGAAACGCATTAGAAAAGATGTAAAGAAGTACTTTTATATACTGTGAGAGAAGCGGATGAATGGAATAAAGTAAGTGACGAAGTTGTGAATGCAGACAGCAAACAAAAGTGTAAAAAAACTATAAACGTAGAGAAAGTTCAAGAGATGTGGCCCCACGAGTGGAGTACTCCCGCGTCGTAAAGTAGATAAAGATATGTACATACACAGGCTATAACATAGTGGAAGCTCTTCGGTACGTGTTTGAGACATATATGTAAATACATGATCACACCTTATCGAGGTAATGTACTGCGTGTACTAACTAGTACTTCCTTACAGATCTGTTCATAATCGTCCTCTTGGTTTATCTGTAGCAATGATCAAGTCTACAGTCGAGGTGTGCCGTCCTATGTAACGCCAACAATCCCTGCTGCTCAACACTGACTCCTCGAGCTTTGGTGAAATGCATATTTTGTGCAGTGTGAACCAAAGTTCAGAGACGTGGAACTTTCTCCAGCGAATTAAAGAAAAAAAAGAGTCAGTCCAGAGAGAAGTTGTGGGATGATACTTTCTATAGTGTAGTAGTGATTCCAGTCGCCACAATTAAGAATACAACCTCTGCTATGGTTGTTGAAGTAATCTGTTACAGTCGGCCAGCTGGTTATGTATTAGGGAAACTTATGAGTCTGGATTCTGTTTCAGAGGCAGTTTTGTTGTGGGTAAAACTGGTGACGACTGGTCTTGAAGAGGAGGATATCACTGACGGTAACTGGTCTTGACGGAAGGGATTACTAGGGGGAAGGACTGAGGGTTGATCAAGGTATGCCCCATGGGAGGTCTAAGACCCACTAGGACCTGCCACCGCCCGTGGTGAAATGACCAGACGTGTGCCCTACCTGCCTCATCTCAACACTCCTCACGTCATCACCTTAACACCCCTTCATCTTAACTCACCCCACCTCAACACTTTACCTCAACACATGTCACTCATCTCAACACGCCTCACGTCGCGGCTCTTGACCTCAACGTACTCCTAGGCAATGGTGTATTCAAGGTCCTCCGGAACTCTCCCAATGGTCTGCCAGCACGAGCTGGCTGGAGTTACGTCTCTCTGAGATACTGGCACGGTAAGCAGCGGCGTCCTCCTTCTGCACCCCTGTCCAGACCCACCACACCAATGACGCTTTGCCATCCCGCGGACGCGACCCCGCGAACGAACGTTCAAATCTCACTCATGCGATATTGAAGCTTCAGCCAACGAGTACGTGGGTACGTACAGGCTCTTCAAATACGTGAATTAGTTTACATATAAGCTTACGCCAGATAACGCCCTATGGGTTGGTTGAGCAAGAGCCCCGTCCACGCTTCGAACCCTGGCCCACGTGATGCATGATCAGCGTAACGTAAGCCCATCATTCCACCGATGTCCATCAGGGGAACAGTAATTATCAGGTGTGTCAATGCCAGCAGAGGTGTCTACCGACCTCATAGGCTGCTAGCTGCCCTGGCTATGCCTGGCGAGATTAGCTGCTGCAACACTGGCACGACCCGGGGAGTGGCACGATTCCGACACCCGACCATAGGCGTGGCAGCATGACAGACCGCCCTCCTCCCCACACTATACAGTGGGTCAAGATGATGGCTGATTCTCCTCCCGGTCAACTGTGAGTGACCCGGGATAACGTCACCTCTGTTGGAGAGGACATAAGTCGAATGACGCTACCATCCGTCCCACACTCTGCTGACTGATGTAATACGTCAAGCGCCCAGGGATAAGGCGGGGCTCCACCAGGTGTGTGTGTGTGTCGCGGGACAGGCCGAGCGGGAGGAGCAGGTCCAGCATAACCCCACAACACCATACCCCTCCCCACACCCCAAATCCTCCCCTTCCTGACCCGCCTGTACCTGCCCCCCTTCCTCCCCATCCCCCGCATCAGTCCCTCTCACCTGCCTTTCCCTCTCCCCGACACCCCCCCCCCCTCCCCCACATCACTCTCACTCTCGTAGCCGCCGCTGCCACGCTCGCGTGAACCGGTCCGTAGACCTCCCTCACCCCCTATACGTGGGAACGACCAGCAGGGCATCGCCTGGTCCTCAGAACACATACTTGGACCCGAGGGTGACCTAAGCTGAGGCACCAGTTGTGTTCCTCACTGGTCCGGTGGCTCTCAAGATAAAAGACGGGGTGGGTGATACCTTGGTCACGACTCTTGGGAGGGAGAGGTGACGCAGAATTCATGAAACAGAGACTAAGGTTCCACACCGCTGTGTTCTGAACATGGCATGATACAGACTGCACCTGGAGGGTATCGTACGTACGTACAGTTACCTATGTACGGTAAGGCAAGGTGCAGACAACCGAAGACCTGATGGTCCATGATGAGGTTGTCTGATGGCGAACTGTAATGTACAGATGGAGACATGACAGCAAAGTAGATAGGCTCCCTCCCACTAATCATCATACAACCGAAGACGGCAGAGCAAAGCATTAGGGTCCTGCCTACCCACCACTATATGTGGAGACGGGAGTAAAGCATAAGCCTCCGCCTCACCCACCACTGTAGATGTAGACAGTATAACCAAGCAGGCGGCTCCTCCCTGTCCACCACTCCCTCCGGCACATCGATGACCCAGCAGGAGAACAGCCGAACACAATCTTGCAGGAAAGGATGATCGGGAAAGCACGTCTCAGCCGTGGGACATGCCGAAAATGTAGGACTCTGGCCGCTACACCTCGTACAGAGGAGAGCAGCCAAAGAAACGTGGTTAACACAAGATGATTCTTAAACAGGATTATTCAATGATAATCATCAATATCATCAAAGTACTTGTGTAGCCGGACTGATATGTATCTGAAGTCTTGGTCTCACAAAATTTTTGGTGTTTTTTCTTTTCCTTATTTCAATATCTTGTGACTAATGTTTGTGAAGCTTTTGCCCTCAGTTTGTGCTGGGAGACTGGAGGGGCATGTGTGCTGGGAGACTGGAGGGGCATGTGTGCTGGGAGACTGGAGGGGCATGTGTGCTGGGAGACTGGAGGGGCATGTGTGCTGGGAGACTGGAGGGGCATGTGTGCTGGGAGACTGGAGGGGCATGTGTGCTGGGAGATGGAGGGGCATGTGTGCTGGGAGACTGGAGGGGCATGTGTGCTGGGAGACTGGAGGGGCATGTGTGCTGGGAGACTGGAGGGGCATGTGTGCTGGGAGACTGGAGGGGCATGTGTGCTGGGAGACTGGAGGGGCATGTGTGCTGGGAGACTGGAGGGGCATGTGTGCTGGGAGACTGGAGGGGCATGTGTGCTGGGAGACTGGAGGGGCATGTGTGCTGGGAGACTGGAGGGGCATGTGTGCTGGGAGACTGGAGGGGCATGTGTGCTGGGAGACTGGAGGGGCATGTGTGCTGGGAGACTGGAGAGGCATGTGTGCTGGGACGAGGATAACTGGGACAGGGAGGGGTCAAGAGTGCTTGGACGGGAGTAATGGGAAAGGGAAGTTGGGAGGGAGGAGAGAAGGGATACTTGGACAAGGGTTCAAGGAGAGGGATGTCATGACTAGGGTACTGGAACAAGGTTACTGGGACAGTAGTGCTTGGACAGAGGTACTGTGACAGGAGTGCTAGGACAGGGGTCCTGGGGGACAGGAGTGCTAGGAACAGGGGTAGTGGGGGGACAGGAGTGCTAGGACAGGATTACTGGGACAGGAGTGCTAGGATACGGGTACTAGGACAGGAGTGTCGTACGGGAGAGGAGAGGAAAGGAAGTGGATCCAAGGAACGGGAGGTGGCTGGGTAGGGAGGGTCACCTTGGCCAGGTTTTCACCTCCACTTGGTATTACCAGACGGCCACTTGCCCCCCCCCCTCCCTCCCTCCCTCCCTCCCACCTTCTACCAAACTCTCGCCCTCCCCCCTACCCAACCTCTCCCCTCCAACCCTTCCTCTTCTCCCTATCACTTCTCCCCTCCCCCCCCCTTCCGTCCAGCTACCCTCCCTACTTTCTCTCCCTTCCTCACCTCACCGTCCTTCTCCCACACCCTCTCCTCTCCTCTTCTTTTCCCTCCAATCGCTTCCTCTCCCACTGTGTGTTTTCCCATCCTTACTAGTAACTTCCTCATCCCTGCTAACCTTTCCTTCCCCATACTCCCTATTTCCGATCTACTCTTGTCTCCCGTCCCATCCTTCCACTACTGAGATGATTTTAAAAGATAGTAATCTGATAACCAAGTAATACTAAACATGGGTTTCGAAATAATACATGTCAATACCTGGGACTTCAAACATATCCTCAGGCGTTATGTATCTAGACTGTCACGAACCTCACAACAAAGTGCCACCTATATAAACTGTTTAGTATAATGGAGGACAACGGCAAAGGCTGGAGGAATGGCCCAGACAGGAAACAACAAGAGGTATTAAATGGGGCAGCGTCCGGCTGGCTTCACGTGGCAAGTGGGGGACCATAAGGATCAGCCCAGGGACCCATAATTTCCACCAACATCAATGATAAAAAAATATTGATTTGTGAATATCAAATGCCCGGGAAAGTACTATCACTGATATACTGTATTATCAATACGTCTGTTTAAAGATGGACAAAACAATATTTAAACGTACGACTTAAGAGATAATTAACCACAGTGAAATGTCATCACTAACCTCCAGCACATACCCTCGTCACAGAACACCAGGTCCTTTGTTATCTGGTGGCCTTCCAACAGAGCTGCACCAGCACATCTAAGCCTTCCCTGCCCCCAGCACACATTATCCCATCCGTCTCAGAATACCCAACCCCTCCCATGCCAAACACCTGCCTTCTCCAGGCTTAATCCTCACCCCTGCCTCGTCACAGCTCCACCTGTTCCTCCCTTCATCTCAGCTCAACTGACTCTCGCACCGTCCACCTCCGCAAGTCTGTGTGTAATCACCAATTTGTATGTCTGTGTTGATGTTGTGATGACGTAATAATAAAAACAGTTTTCCATAATACAAGGTTTCTAGATTTAGCTGGAAGACGAGAGGAAGGCGTGTGGAAGCTCTCTCGTGAACTCTTCCCGCCCGCCCTCTGGGTGTCTCAGCCCAGGGTGGTGGGCTTTTCCTAACCTCCCCCTAACCCTCCCTCCTCTTCCTCGCTCGCCTACGCCCACAGGTCATCACTATGAAGCCAGCACCAGTGTGACGCCCCGTGGAGCAGGTCATCATCATCACCAGCGTCGGGCAGGCCGGAGGGACGGGTTCAAGCGGTACGACGAGCGAGAGGCCAGATGTCGACCACTGCCGCAAACCGCAGACAACACGAGAGCAGGGCAGGACTAGCGGGGAAAGGGGCAGGTGTGGCCGCGTGGCTGGGGCCGGGGGCACGGCCCCTCTCCTGTGGTAGGGGGAGGTGGTGGTCTGTCTGTCTGTCCTGACCCACAACGGGTGTGGTTTGGGAAAACCTATCTCGGGTCGTCATCAAGTCTGGTCGGCAGCTCCTCAACCACTCCTGCACGGTAGGGCGAGGCCCGCACAGTCAGCCGGTCAAGCCTCGCTTACCAAAAGGTCTAGGAAACTAAAAATCAATTCTGTTAACTCGATCTCAATTCGCCTCAATGGAACCGCTTGCTACCCTGACGTCAACAGCTGATCACACGTGAACACACGAGTACACTGTTAAGGAGTTAAGATGATGTTTTAGCACTGGAGAAAAAAAAAAAAAACGCTAAAAGAAAAGGAAAGGGAAAGATCAATGAGACAGGAGCAATACAGGGAGTGTAGGTACTTTGCGACGGTGGACACAAACCAACGAGGTGAAGATTGTGCTAAAACTTGTAACTATTACAACAAAGATGGCGGGTGAGGTGGTTGTGAGCAGAGGACAACAAGCAGAATGACGTAAGGGCAATCAATGATGCCACATTGAGTGTGAAAAAGGCAAACTTCTGATAAAAAAATAAATAAAATCTGGAAATCTATCGATAATGAAAAGAAAAATCTAAAAGACGAAAATGTTTTTGTAACAGACCATCCTCAGTGATACTGTATATATGTAGAACATATTTACCATTCCCTATCAAATGTCGATTCTTCAGTGGTGATGTAAGTTGTGATATACACCGAGCAGAGGAGGAAGAATTACATCATAGTCTATGGCGTCCCATATATCACGAGGATGGAAGTAAATAGAATTACAACTATATATATATATATATATATATATATATATATATATATATATATATATATATATAGAACAGATAAATTTAATCGAAAAACTCTTGCATAAAAATGAAAATCTATGAGTTGTGAAAGAACTGGTATAAAAATCTTGGGAAACAGAGAGAGAGAGAGAGAGAGAGAGAGAGAGAGAGAGAGAGAGAGAGAGAGAGAGAGAGAGAGAGAGAGAGAGAGAGGACAGCAACATGATACAATCAAAATCCCTATCCATGGCAGACGAGAGCGCAGGAAATCTGATACAACAACAGGAAAAGGGGTGGAAGGTGCTGTTGCTAAGGCCCAGGCCCTCCCGAACTACAGCTGAAGCACGTCCCGCAAGCCTCCCCAACCCAGCGTGAACAACAGTTTCCTTAGCGTGAGGAGGATGCCATCCGACACGACGAAGGGGTTGACTGACCCTGGGTAAGGAAGCCCTACAATGGCGGGTCAGGCCGCGGACGCTAGCTCACAAACTGGTTGGCCGAGAGAGAGAGAGAGAGAGAGAGAGAGAGAGAGAGAGAGAGAGAGAGAGAGAGAGAGAGAGAGAGAGAGAGAGGCGCTCGTCTTGCGAAACCAAAAGGACGCTTTTTTTTTTTTTTTTTTCAAGACTAATGTTAGTGTAAGAGACGAGCGAAAGATGTGGGGAATAGACTCAGCGTATGATCCAACGGTAGACATGTACTCAGTGACGATGGTCTTGAGCGGGTGGAGTGGGGAGCGACAGACCCCCGCTCACTTCTGCGGACCTTCTGGAGCAGGGGGGAGGGACACACACACGCCTCCTCCTTCGTCCTGCGCATCGCCGTCGGTAGTCTGTACCGCTCCATTAAACTGTCTCGAGGACAGTGATCTACATCGGGTCAAGGACCCTCTCCAGGTGACGGGGAGCGTGCGGGGGATATGAGCAGAATAGGACCTGCCTACTAGCTGGGCCGGGCCGGGCCGGGCTGGGCGGTCGGCTACGAGGGGGTCACCGGCCCTCAGCCTCCTAGTGAGGCACACGCGCGCGAAGCCTCGTCTCAGAGTCAGCCAAACACATCGGTGTTGGACTCACACAGACACCTCTTGTTTAGCAAGAGAGAGAGAGAGAGAGAGAGAGAGAGAGAGAGAGAGAGAGAGAGAGAGAGAGAGAGAGAGAGCGTGTGCAACGCATTACAATCATCTTACAACATCTTCAGCATGTGTTCAGGATCCTTCATAGGGTTAGGTTATGACTTGATGTCGATGGCCTTTAAATGACCCCTGACATCTGGTAGGCCTAGAACGAGCTCGCTTAACCAGCCGACCAACCAAAATGTCTGCCACACGAAGAGGAACACACCCACTCACACTTCCCTCAAATACAGGAATTCTGACCACACACACACACACACACACACACACGAGGGAAGGTGTGGGAAGCTCCGATCTTTCCTTCATGCATGTGACGCCCTTATTATGTGTCCCATCATTAGCACGTGCCATATCTTAGCTGGCCTCTGACTTGATTCTCACGGGTCAGGAGACAGGCTCTGGTGCAGGGCCACACCGTCTGTGGCGACAACAGCAGATAACAGCCATCTGTACTCCCGAGAGCACAACGGCATCATGACAGAAAACGGGACGTCACAATACGCGGCCCTCAACACCAACCCAATGTTAGAACGTTAACAACATTTATCTTAACATGTTAGTATTTCCATCACACTTATTTAAACATCTCTGGACAACAGATGCAACGATCTTATATTGTTTAACGACCTGACAAAACTTAACTCTTCAATATATCGTGAATAGCTGATCTCTCTCGTCCACACGTGTAGCATTATTGACGGTAGATCTTTCCCCGTCCGTCACTCAGACAGGTGCTCAAACCTGCGCTGGTGCAAGATATTCAGCAACATGAAGTTCCTCATTCCCCACACTCGCTTAGTTCCTGTGACCAGCCCTCGAGCAGAGAGAGAGAGAGAGAGAGAGAGAGAGAGAGAGAGAGAGAGAGAGAGAGAGAGAGAGAGAGAGAGAGAGAGAGTACCTATGACAAGATTTGGCCATTAAACAAAGGTAACCTTAGCGCTCACAAAAAAAAACAGAGAAATTGGTCTATCATGTGTTATCAGGGTGAGATAATAAGGGAATAAAAAAAAACCATATTGCCCCATTTCGGTAAAAACTTCACTGATTTTCATGATTGGTGTGTGTGTGTGTGTGTGTGTGTGTGTGTGTCAAACAAATGTCCACCTGACATCTCCAAGTTAAACTATGATTCTCGAATCCGTAGAGTACATACAGTACGAGAGTTTTCCACACACCCCCGAGGGACGGCAGCGTCCAGCAGTCTCGGCGACCAGGCGCACGATAAAAACGCACACGGCGGTACCATTATTCCAGGGTCACCGGGTCTGGGATATGGTTGCGAGGCGCATGTAAACGACATCTGTTTTCTTATTAATGCTCCCGGGGTCGTACACTAGCCTGCGCTTGTGACTAACCCACAGGACTCCTGGTACTGAGGTAGACAAGATAGCATGTTTGCAATACACTGAAGGCAACTGTGATCACAACACAGGATATAAAAAGGTAAAAAAAAATTGTACTGCAGAGAATGTCCGAGGGAGGGTGGGGCCCCCCCCCACGAGTGTAGTTTCAAAACTCCCTCCTCGTCCAATACAGACAGGTCATTACAGGGAGATAGCTCGCTTGCCACATGCGGACAGGAGTGGGTCGTGTAAACATACAGAGAGAGAGAGAGAGAGAGAGAGAGAGAGAGAGAGAGAGAGAGAGAGAGAGAGAGAATTTTTCGTCTTAATGCCAATGATACGATGACTTTTGAAGAGGTTGTACAGTACACAGCAACCAGTTACATGTAGTACGTTTACAGATGACCAGTGCTGGTAACATGTTTCTCTCCCCAGTAGCAACACTGTTCTCTCCAGTGGAATAAGTTATTTGTTCTACCCAGCGGTAACAGTTACTTGCTCTACCCAGTGGTAACAGTTATCCAATGGCAAGTATCTTTTTTAACCCTGTGGCAGCAATCAGTATCGGAGGAAGCTATGGAGCCACAGTGCTGACGTAATGGCCTGAAGGACCCTCGCAAGCGCCCCGTGTCAAGAGCTGCTGGCCTTACTTTCTGTATAATCAAACTATGCTACCGGGCCAGTGTCGAGGTCTTCCCAGCACGCTCCATTCACCTGTCCTCCACGCTGGTTCTTATCCTCATACCACCATCCTTTTTTCCCCCTCGTGAATTGTGATGTCCCCTTGGAGCTATGATCAGTCCCTGTTTCAGAACGCACTTTTCCACCCAATCGCAGAGGTTTCACATCACCTTTTTCCTTCAATAATTAACTCTTCAATGCCTGGCCTGGAATGGAAGAGTCGTCTGTACCAAGATGAACAGACGCACTATGTGCGTCAGGACCCCAGCGGTGAGGACGCGCCACGCCTGGTGAGGGACACACGACACACCCACACAGGATGGAAGGGATTTTACGACGAGACTTTACCAAGGATAAAGAATTCGTGCGATGTTTCACCGTATGGAGGTACCGAGGCGCCGGGAGTGACGGGAGGTACCGAGGCGCCGGGAGTGACGGGAGGGGGAGCAAAACATCTCTGCTGGGAAGAGAGAACTCTGCATGCACGAGACTGGAG
The DNA here is from genome assembly GCF_036320965.1 of Panulirus ornatus. Classification (NCBI taxonomy): domain Eukaryota; kingdom Metazoa; phylum Arthropoda; class Malacostraca; order Decapoda; family Palinuridae; genus Panulirus; species Panulirus ornatus. Next base: position 3,345,255 of record NC_092261.1, read on the forward strand.
GTTAGAGGGAAGAGGAGACCAGGTGTGCTGCCAGGTGACATTGACCTCATTTCACCTACGGCTGTTGTAACTAGAGGGAGCTAAAGTGAAAGGTGTTGGTGTCCAGCCAACCCGCTGCCACCGCCACGTACATGACTTCTGGTAATGGGGCATATGCTCTCTTGCCTCATGAGGACGGGAACCCACACACCGCGAGTATGAAATATGAAACAAACTGCTGTAAATAAAAGACTCGCTTCTCAAACTTGGTACAGAATGGAGGGGCCTTGGAGACCACAGGGCGTGTTGCGATTACAAACAGAAGACAAGAAGAGCCGAGGGTCCAGCGGGGGGAGCAGCGTGCCATGGTTCCTGGTAAGGGACGATGACCTGAATCTGTTGGCAAACAAGGGAGGGAGGTAACCTACGATTCCATGGGCTGTGAGGAGGTAGGACTGGCCAGGGTACGAAGGCTTGAGGGAACTCGGAAGTTACAGAACCAAGACAACCAACATTACATTCGTATCTGCCTCATTACACTCAGAAATCTCTTACTGTCTAACAACTGAAGATTATTTGTGATTTACGCATATGCAACAAGGATGCAGTCCTAGAATCTCAAGTATCCTGTTATCAACAATGAAATGTTGTGACAATTCTGACAGGGTCTGTTTAATCGATCCCTGATAAACCCCCTTTTTTTTTTCAGTCTAAGACATAGAGGTCTAGTTTTGTCCAAATCTCTGGCCACAAACTTTACAAGCTGGACCTAGATACAGCATAACCTAAGTCTTGCAATTGGTATCATGTAGTTTATTCATCTCATTACTTTCTCCATATACATGTTTATCATTACATATTTCCCTGTGATAAAATGTGTTTCCACACATGTCTATTTGCAGTAGCCTATTTGCTTCAAAGATCTCAAATAGTTTCTCCCTCCTCACAATTTTGAAGCTTCTCACTAACAACCAGGTCTTATTTCCGACTGCTGCTGCCATCCACAATTCGCTGGTGGTAAATGAGGAGAGATAAGATGGAACGTTTCCAGCGGACTCAGATGGAGCTTTTCGTTTCTTGTTAAGTTAGGTCAACTATCGTTTCTTCGAGTCACTCTAAGAAAGCTGCTCCAACTTGGGTCCTGTTCCGAGTCACGTGGGTCACCTGACCTTAGCTAAAAAGATAATTTTGCGTACACAGTCGGGGCTGAGAGAGAGAGAGAGAGAGAGAGAGAGAGAGAGAGAGAGAGAGAGAGAGAGAGAGAGAGAGAGAGAGAGAGAGAGAGAGAGAGAGGCGCCCGCTGACATCGTTTGCTTCAAGTGACCCCGCAACCAGACGGGGTTGAGTACAGGTTATGTGGGTAAAGGATGGTTGCCTCACACGCACTGGGGGCGTGTATAGCTTAAGAATGATCTTGAGCACCTTAAGAAGGTTTCAGTCTCGAGATTTTTCGCTTTGGTGGATGTAGGCAACTTGATTTTGCCCGGCTTTTATGACTCTGGCGGTCGATAGGCCTACAGCGCAGGCAACCAGTCAATCAACCATACAACCTCAACCCCAGTAGGGAGGTTAGGTTGGTCTGTGCGGCGGGGAGGTTGATGGAGGAGAAGGTGGTAGGCAGTTAGGGCTGAGGTGTGTTATATTATCAGTGGCTCTCACAATACCAGCATCCAGTGAGAGGGTCCACACCCAGATGAACTTATGGGCGTCTGCCACACCGGGTTAGTCAGTCACCACACACACACACATCAGGTCACACTCCCTTCCCGACACTGCGTGTTACCCAACCCTCACACCCAGTCTCGTCATGCCTGCCTTGTTCACGCTGGAACGTTAAAGCATTTTGTTAGGATTTTCCTTAGCAGGTGCCCTTATCTTTTAACACCCTATCGCAAGTGTAGGAGTCTCCTTAACATGTGTTCTTATCTTTATCACCCTACCTCCCGTCTCCCCCATGCACTCACATGGTTGGTTGGTTGTTTGGACTTGGGAACATCAAGGACCAGGATCATTAAGGCCGTCAACGGCAAGGTGCCTACATCCACCAACCGAAGAATCTCTCAACACCTTCAGGAGTCGAAGACAACCCCAGGACCACATACACTCCTTAGAAGAACTAGTACGACTACCACCCAACCTAGGAGCAAGTAACCTGACCGAGGCTAAATTATGCTCACCAATCAACTTGTCCACATGGGCGGGAACCTGTGTGCAAATGGCTCCGTCTACCAATAAAATCGTGAGTTGCGAAGAAAACAGGATTTTACTTTCGATTTCTACGAACGCCGAGATGAAAGTGAGACTTGGCGGAGTTAACACTTGACTGGGGTTTCCCGAGACATATCAAGAGATGCACATTGTATTTTTTGAACGACTAATAACTTGCGCACTGTTATACTGGTGGAGAAAACCGAGAAGTTCTTGTTCCTATATACATGAATTTTGTATACGTTATATCATCGGACATCAGGAGCATTCAGCAAGCACCGGCTGTTCATCCCAACTACACATAAAGCAAAAAATATCAACTAATTGTACCATTACGTAACGGAGAACATGTCTTATTACGGTCTAAAACTTGAATGTCATACCCACATCGTACAACAATGGCTATGAATGAAACACTTTACATCTTCACTCTGACAAGATGGCGTTGCCTTAGCGCAAGCAGTTGATGCAACATTAAAGAGGTTAACATCTGACATAACACTCTGCACTGTTGCCAACAGGGGCGATGACCTCCCCCCCCCCCCCTCCCCTCAAGTAGGACGCTCACTGGCAGGCTGCCAAGATATTGGGGCAACCAACAGCTCCATTATCTCTGGACGTTCGTCAGTCCTCAAGAAATTCATGTACTACAGGAGCGCGCGCGCGATGATCACACGACACACACACACACACACACACACACACCCGATCATACACACTCGAGAACCCACCCGTCCAGGAGATGGTCTACATGCTGTGTGTGTTACCTGAAGGCAGTCACAGCGTGAGGAGGACCAGCTGCCTTCAGTGTTATACAGACAAACGTCTTCAGGAAGTGGTGAAGATTATGACAATAATTGTGAAGTGCTGGCGATGCCAGAGATCCTGTCAGTTGTGTCTGTGGATCTCAATAACCAAAGAGCCGTCATACCGGCGATGGCAGTCACGTCATCACGAGTCGGATGGTCATGTCAACAACGGTAAAAGTCGCGCAAACTACGCGTGAGGTCGTGTCACCACCTTCACGTCAGCAAGACGTTTTCTTTCCTCGTTACCGGAGGACACTTCTAATACGTTTCCTTCCGCGTCTCTTTGATTGGATTAGTGGCCAACCATTTAAAGTGACCTAGATGGCGCAATGCTGTCTCTACAGTATTATTTTTTTTTAACAATTCTCTTAGTAGCATCACCATCGCTGAGCCCATGTCAGCACAGAAGTCTCAAAACTTCGCCTCTGTCCATTCAAACACCATCTTGTGCTGGCATCGCAGGACACCCCTCACCAGGAAGTTCCCCCAGATCGTTTTCACATAAACTGTTAATCAGTTGCTGATGTCAATGGCCAACGGCAGTGATGCCATCCGCTATCAGCAGGTCGTCCTGGGTCACCGTGACCTGTGACTGCCACCAGGTAAGGTCAAGAGGCGATGGAGTCCGGGATGTATACCCAAGCTGACCTCGTTGGCACCAGTGCCAACGGGTCTATCAACGTGTGTGTTGGCTGCCACCGTGCAGTGAGTGCAGAACTACAGGGTGTGTGTGTGCGTGTGTGTGTGTGTGTGCGTGCGTGTGTGTGTGTGTGTGTGTGTGTGTGTGTGTGTGTGTGTGTGAATAATAACATGAAAATCAGGTCCGTTATGAAAAATGTTGAAAAGTATTATTAGTTCTTCGAATGATGACAGACTTACCTAGCAACCAAAGATAGATTGCAGGGTTTGAGGAAATACGTAAGAATAGAACGAATGCTATAATTAATCCGTGGAAGAAAAAAAAAAAAAAACCAGTCACCGGTCTATGATTCCCTTCCGTCCACAGAGTTGGAACTGGTCAAAAGACAGAGAAGCCTATCGCAAGACACCGTCAATGGTCAGCCATCTAACGAGCACTTGGCTGAACTGAACCGTTACGTTGGGCGATTTTTACGGTATACGGCCTAAGTAACGGTTAGGTTTCCTGTGATGGAGACGGCTAGCTAGTGAAGAGTAATGACTAGGTTCATACCCCCCCTTCCCCCCCCCCCTATGCTCGTAGTAACTAGCTTGTGATACTAGGTCCCCCCCCCCCCCCTTTGCTAGCGGGGGGCGGCTAGCTAGCTTGTGATGCTGGGCAGTGCAATGCCCTCAACAACGTGTTACGAAGTGGGTTAGGCTGCCGAGGTGTGGTGGCAGTAGCCAGCTGATCTTGCCTTGCTGACAACATCTTGCTGGGCTTATGCAGCCAGTGCCTTGTACAGCGGCTTGCCGTGGAGGTGGCAACAATGGGCTTACGCTTACCATGTTGGTGAAGGTTTGAACCACACGGCACAGCCGGTAACCATTACGAAGCTAGGCTCCCCGAACTGGTACCAGGCCGCCATGGATCACAACGTGAAGTGCAGGGCATGTGGACCGTCACGTCGTGATCTTCTCAAGCAGTTTATATTCTAAAGCGCAACCCCTCTGAAGAGCAGTTCGAGACTCTGCTTCTCGACGTTATCATCCAGACTAAATTACAGGCTGGTTATCTGTGTTTAAGTTAGAGCGCGTCCATCAAAATGTGTTCTGGATATTTCTTATTCTTGAAGCTAGACGTGTGGCAATGAAAACTTAGCCGACCCGCAGGTTTTACAATTGCTCCACAATGCACAGGAGTCAGTTCGTGGCACGCCTGTGTTATCGCTAACGTTATACGTTTCAGGGACATCTCAGTCCTGGAGAATTGACGAATAAACCACAACGAGATGTGTGGGTTACGGCGCGATCATGTCATCTTCCACTGATAACTTATACATGACCGATAATAATTCTGGAAAAGAATCTTTCTTTTTCTTACTGAAGTTTTTATCTTATTCTTCATGAAGTTGGTGTACGATGTTACCCTTGTGTGGGACACACTAGCCACTGATTGCGGCCGGCGACCCAGCGTCTCGCATGACTACACAAACAAGGAAACCAGTGTCTACGGCACGTTAGTATTGCAACAGCAGGAGGCGGAGGGACGCGGCATGACTGCAGACCAGAGGGTGGTCATGCTACTGACCGAGTTTAAAAGCAAGACACAGTAACCGCTAATTTATCAGATCAGGGACTTTTAAAGTCGATGACGTAAGGCATGAATCGCCGTGAAAAGAAAGATTGCCCCTGCTACGTAATGCAGGATCATTAGTGAAGGACAAAAGACTTTTAAACCTGGACTCAGACCTGATGTTACTCGCTGTCAATACGTCAACTACATAGGTTGTATCTTACGCTACTGTCGACGTAGATCCCCAACCAGGCGGTGGACAGATGCCCAGCAAGTCAGCTGCTCCGGGCAAATACTGACAGTGGTAAATAATGCTAGGCTTCCCCGCTCCCGGCACACACACACACACACACACACACACACACACACACACACACTACTATCTAATTGGCCTGCGGGTGCAGTACATGAGGTCACGCCCTAACCTGCTATACTAAGCTTGACACAATACATGTGGCCAGGTCAAAGTCCTCTCACTCCACGAATGAAAAGTATGTGATGTGATGGCGCTACTGTACTGAGCGAAACACCGCTTACAACACATGACCTAACACGCAGCATTCATGGCTCGCACGCGAATTATTTGCTTTCGCAATAACGGGTCATAATGATGCCCTATCTTGTAACGATGGAGGTCAGATGGCTGGCCAAAAGGATGCCCAACGGACGCCCTGAGGAACCAGACCTGTGATGAAGAGCCATGGAAGAGGAGGAGGAGGAGGAGGAGGAGCAGCCACCACAACCAACAGAGAGCCCCAGCGCTGGATCAAGCGCGCCTCTGCGGCATGATGTCAGATATGATCCGCTGCAAATTACTTTGGGTTTGAACAATCATTATGCTCAAATAATGAGGTCCAAATTACCCTGTATTTCAAGTAGATATGTATGATGTGCTGTGCACAGACTACATTTACGTGGAGCTGGGCAGCATATAAGGACACGGGGGCAACGGTACAGCCAAGAAAGGTACAGCCAACACAACTACGTGGCTACACCATTCTAAACATCGCACGAGAACTGTTTACGTATCTTCATGTACGAGAATCGAGACGTCTTCATTAAGCGAAAATGAAGTAATATGATATTCAAAGACACAATATAAAGTTAGGTTACGTGTTAGGTTGGGGATAGATATCTAAATCTGACCTTTTTTTCCCCCCTATGTCCTCTACCTTCATCTCAGCCATGACGACGCTGCCACAAAGCAAGTGAGGGCGTGTGGCAAATCTACCTCGTGAACAGGTTTACCTGTGGCGGCAGAGCAAGCAGACAACGGCTACTTCGCCGACACCACCATCGACCTATTTCGCTGGTGCCATTTTCAGTTCTTGGTACTTCGTGAGGTAACACTGTAGTAAGTGGCCCATGGAACACATTCACACTCATGTGGGTGACAGAGGTGGCTCAGTCCCCATACTCACCTTCGCGTGGGCTTGTGGGGCTACACACACACACACACACACACACACACACTCAATCACTTTCACGTGCGCTTGTGAGGCTACCCACGACCACAGCAACACTTTCACGCGGGCTTGTGAGTCTAACCACTCCCACACTCACATTCATGTACGCCTGTGAGGCTATACACAAGCCCACACACACACACACACACACACACACACAAACACACACACACACACACACACACATACTTTCACTACATACCAATCCAGTGAACTATAACCAAACCTGTTATTTCATAATGTTAATGGCTTCCTCCTGGAAGTGCTCGCAAATGTAACGACTTAAGGAATGACAGAAGAACGGAGGTGAGTAGCGGGAGGGAAATGCCCGGGTCGGTCTCCTGCAGCAGCGTTGAGCTCAGTACACCGAGAGCACGGGGGTCCGACCTCGCACTCACCATACATGAGGCTTTGCTGGCCTTTCGCCTAGTGGAGGAGGTCAAGGGTAATTAGGGAGACGAGAGGAAGCTTTGGGTACGGTGTAATTAGCGCCTGTCTGGAACTTTTAACGAACATAACAATATAAAATATAACATACTAACCAAAACATATGCCAGACCCTGTATTCCATTTATATATATATATATATATATATATATATATATATATATATATATATATATATATATATATATATATAAGAGTATAAAATGATCAGTGCCTACAACGAGAATCTGCCAAAGGGCAGGGCTAACGCTCAGCGCGCTCACCAGAGGGAAAAAAAAAAATACAGTTACAAAGAACGAGTCGTGCGAGTTACATACCGTCAAATGTTATTTGTCAGATGGAAAGACTGCGAGTTTGTGGCCTGAATGCCAGTACCCAGAGAGAGAGAGAGAGAGAGAGAGAGAGAGAGAGAGAGAGAGAGAGAGAGAGAGAGAGAGAGAGAGAGAGAGAGAGAGTAAATATGGACGAAAGTAATATTATTCCAGGAATGAAACATGAACCGCATCTGTTATCAGTAGTTTGAAGGGGAGAAAGAATGAAAGAACCGAAAGCGAAAAATCACTGCCAATGTCTTTACCAGGGTAGACGTAATAGGCCTATCTCAGTGTTACAATAACATTCCTAACACAACGGCACGCGCATGATCATTATCGTACCTCGGGCAGTAACCGCCAGCTGCTGGACCGTCATCATCCACACACACATACGAACCAACCAATTATGTCACCGCCAGCCCACTAATGAATGATGCTACAGGAATTTCGTAATTTTTCCGTACGTGTAGACTGTATTTATGATCATTTGACGTTTTCATTGTGAGAATTTTCAAACGTGTCCACAGTGAGAGTTGTTTAATTCATGTTCATCGTACAGTTGCTGCATCATCGTATTTCGGTCAGGTCGCCAGACGTCGGTGCATGACTTTAATACAAGCAGTGATGGTTGGTTGGTTATTTGGGTCTTAGGTCTACGGACTTTCAAGGTCATTAAGGCGGTCTCGTAATAACCAACAATCAATAAAAGACCTGATCACTTTCTTCAAGAGTTCAAAATGATTTTACGACCATACACGTTCCCACAGCATCTACGGCCCTGGTAAGGGAAAAGACAGATGACTAGAAATACGAATACATGGATGGAAAGATGACACTAAGAAACTGAGGAGGAAGAGAATGTTGGACTGAGATGTAAAGGGGGAGAGGAGGACAAGAAGAAGGAAGGTGGATAAAGATGTACATGAATTCTTGATCCACTTTACTGGTGGAGAATTTTGACGAACAAGTCACTAAAAGTCCACCCAAGCACGCGCGGCAACGCGGTAGGCCAAAGGGTCAGGTCACTTGACATACCTCACCAGGGAGTCAATGCCTCTACTTCCCCCGTATTCATCTTGACTCTCCAGATTAGAGAGAAAAGACAGTTAACGAAGAGCCAGCCTACCGATCTCAAGTTGCCTTGTGTACATATCTTCTTAAAAGTTTTTGCTAATGGCTTACGAAAGCTTTAGTTACTTCTTTCTCAGTTATTTCCCCGTGGACGCATAGGAATATACTTGATCAAGCGCTAAACTGTGATCCTTTCCTATATATATATATATATATATATATATATATATATATATATATATATATATATATATATATATATGCCCTAAGGAAAAATGAAAACAAAAATCCACTGACCCCGTTTCTATCGTTGGTCAGCAGGACTTAACAGTCTTGTCTATCATCGATGTGTTTCTTCTCACCAAACGTACATGAAGTCAAGTTATCTTAACGAGACCTCCTCAACACTGTGTCTCCATCTATCAATCATACAGGAAACAATCTATTACTTATGCCGTAGGGTCCTCAGCAGGCGTGACAGCAATCTGACCGTTACAGGCGTCGCCCGCACCTGTATACTTATCTTTCAATGTTTTCTTGCTTGGAAGGTGAGGTGAAAGTCTTATTCTGTTCTCAGACCACAACCTTTCACATCGAGTGACATGACCTCGTACACCCTTTGTGACTAAAGAGATATTAGATTTATGCGTTTAATCTGACAAGGGCAAAGCATACAACACCTTAACGAGGATAGCTCGGTCACTACTTCTGCAGGAGGGTGCTACGCCCGCTCGCCACTTCTACAGGAGTTGGCGCGCCTAACTTTTCAGCGCCCACTTCACCTCTCATTGGCTAAATTTTTCACATCTTTGACTCCTCAATGACAAGCGCGGTGCACTTGATATCACCAATATACGTAGATCACATCAAGTGGCCATTTCAAGAAGGACTACGCGTCAACCCTTAGCTTCCCAGGTCACCTTGAAAAGCTCTGCGAATAATGATGGAAGTGACGAGATGAAGGCCCAGGGACACGAACCACCGCAAGAGTTTACATCATTACCTGACCGACGCGACGCCAGTCATAGTCCAGTGCTGTTGACATGACCAGCTTGTGTGTGGTTGACGAGGACCCACCATGGATGAGGTTCTCCGTTAATCAGTATCAAGAACAGATCGACACCCCCGCTAAATGCATAATAATAATAATAATAATAATAATAATAATAATAATAATAATAATAATAATAATAAAATCCCAAGCTCCCACCTACGTCTCGAGTGGTGGATTTAGACAAGGCTTGTAAAGCCTATCTTAAGCTCCATCTGCAGGTCACGATGACCCAAAGAAATTTTTTCCCCCTCGAAAGAAAATACCGAAACGCGTTCAACCCGGATCAAGTGGTCATTACTATATATTTTTTTTCTTAATCTGATGATATTACTTTTTTATATTCTAATTCTTTACCTTTTTTTTTTGCGAACAGTTCCGTCGAACTAATTCGCGCACTTTTGTGGACGGACAAAAACATAAAATTTTCGTCACGCGGGCGAAGCTGAAGCAAGAATATAAAAAGTCGTTGCATCAGACCCAGATATTGTATTCAACTATAATTCTGCTGCTGTCTTTTAGGCAAACGGTGTCACAGAAATGACCAATGATGACAAGAATAAGAGAATATTTACAAACCCTGTTACCATACAAAGGAATCAAATTATTTTAGCAAAAGGCAGAAAAACATCGGATGAAAATGATAATCATCATGGCAGCTAGCCTGTAATGTTCCGGGTTGGCTCAGCTGGCCCAATGGAGCTAGACAGAGCGTCCGTAAGGAGGCCATGGTTTTAAGGTGCAACAAAATTAGGCGGATTAATTAAGGGGGCACAGGGGAACCATGCCCCCCCCTTTAAAAAAAAAAAAAAGGTTTAGGGTTCCCGCAAAGGAAGTCCGACTCCAACCTTGCACAATATGGGGATTATGTCGTCATTTCTGGTTTCTTTCGTGGACTATAATTTGTGAGGTGTTGCCATTCTGTTTTTCCCTGAGTACGAGATTACCCACTGATGACATCAATTACTTTGATCATTCATTTCCACTCCTCTTGCACAACAACCTCAAGTTGCATCAACACGGGAGGAGGTCATTTACACGTTGTGGATCGTACGTATAACCTAACCCTGCAACGCATGACGTCACGTTAAAGATCGGTTTTTTTTTCCTTTTTCAGTTCACGGTCAGCGCATGGGTCCACCCCAATCAACCGAAGCCCTCCCCTACAGGAGAGTTTTCATCAGCTCTGCAGCAAAACGTCTGCGTCCTATTTCCTCCTAGGTAAACCAAACAGAGGCATTGTGAGCCGAGGTTTACGTCCGGATCCGGTGTCTCGCTGCTCCGGCAACCGTCGACAAATTTCGTTGTCTTGGTCAAAAGTCTCCTGGTGACGAGGCCAAGGACACCATGAGTAATTTTCTTGATGTGATGTAATCTCTACCATGATACTATGAGCAGGTCCAAAGGGGATAGTATTATATATATATATATATATATATATATATATATATATATATATATATATATATATATATATATATATATATATATATACACACACTGCCATTGGGATCTACATGAAATGTTCTTGTTTTAAAAAGGGGCATACAAGTTTGAAAAGTTTCAGTTAAACTCCTCTGAAAGCCACATACTGCACGGGCAAACATAAATGACGAGAAGGTAAACATGAAAACCACATAATAAAACACGTAGAATTAACAATGGATTGTCCCAGATACAATCAAGTGACCTTACATACATTCTAAGACGCTGGATCGTGCCCACATTCTCTCCTTCCACGAATACATACTTTCTGTACCTTACACCCAGACAGGAGCACAAACTTTACCTAGATATCGTGTGTCCCCCGCTCGTGACCAAACCCACGTTTCCTTCCTCAAGGCGACCGGACGTACCGGTGTCCTACAGACATCTTATCCTAGTTTACCGAACTTACATACAATCGATTACCACTTCATGTGACCATACACCACCGTCCATCACGCCAAGAACCAAGTGACCGCATGTCTCGCATTACTAAGGCCATCATCATCATCGTGTCTTCCATACAGTTACAAGAAAGCAGAACTTAACACTGGATCTATTTCGGGCATCTCGAGGTGTGGCTTCTGTTTTCATTTTGCTGAGCGGCTACAGTGCAGATGTTGCTCTCGCAACCGCCGTACTTAACGTACACTGGGTATCAATGACTACGGAAAAGCGATCTTCCTCCTATAGCGGTACGAAGCGCTGAAGTCATCCACTTCCCTTGTGAGTGAAGGTATATCTCTCTCCGCCTGCGTGTGTGTGTGTGTGTGGCAATACTTTCTCCACTTGACAGCATTAAGTGTGGTCCGCCTGGGGATCATAACCCACCATGGCCTCTCCCACTACGATACCGGAGTATCACGTCCTCTCCACAGTGTTTCCTGGCCCTCATGTTCTCCCCGCCACACCATACCCTCCACGTACTCGAAGACTGCTGACGAAACCCCGCGGTAATGTCATATATGATCACGTATGATACTTGCCAATTCCAGAACGTAACCTAACCTCGCTGGTGAAACGCCAGTCGGGTGTTGGCTGAGAGGGCACCAGCATGGCCAGCCTTGACCAGCCCGACCTACATAAAACCTAACTCTACGTTACTCGCGGTCAAGTAGCCTCGGGTCCAACATTAACTGACATTTCGATCAACCACTGACAAAAAAAATAAGTACTCCCGTGTTAATTACCTAATCTTATCTTTAAATGGAATCATTAAACAAGTGTATGATTGCCGGGAAAGGACGGACGGAAGCTGATATATTGAAAATCCCACACCACACTGTGCTCGCTGGTATGATCTCTGAAAGCAGCGATGAATCATTTGAGAATCACACCAAAAATGACCCTCGCAGATCTATTCATCCAGAAACGTTGCGGCCAAACTTTGGAATGAATCATGTCAACGAATCTAATTTTGACCGTGTTAGTTATTATCAATTCTGGACCTCGTTATGTAAACCATTCGCGTGGACGCTTTCGTTCCGGCCGGCGGCCGGCTGGCCGGCTGGCCGAGGTCAGCCGCTGCCCAGCCGGATTTTGGACGGCGTCAGAATTCGTGCGACGGCGGAACGCAGCTATGTATTCCATATCTGCCAGTCAGACGCTTCGAGGACCAGCCTCACTGACGATGAACATTCTGAAAACCTACTTCAATATTACTTCAACCATTAGCTATAACAGTACACGTTAAACACTTGTCAACCTAAAAGGAACATATATATAAACATAAAAATGGAGTACAATAGCTTAGGTACACACTAAGACTCGTACATGATATATTACAAACATCTACCTACTGCTTCTTATCTACTTTTCCTACCGCTCTGCCACCAGGCGGTGCCAGCAGCGTGTAGTCCTCACCACAACAAAAATCTGGAGTTGCGAAGAATGTGTTGTGTGAGGTGAGTAAGCGTCGTCAGGTGTTATGTGTGACAAGGAGAGACTGTAGGTCTGTGGGCAGACAGCCAGCAGTCCATGTGCGGGTGAGGCAGAAAGAAAAGACAACTGCCTGGGTCAGAGGAACGCAACCTGACAACCACTGAAGTTCTGGCTTGCAAACGGAGCCGTCCCTAACCCTCCAGATACCCAGGCGGGTGGTACTTCCCTGCTCTGTGTAACTGGTGAAGAATATATCAATTTCTACTTGTATTTATGGAAATACTTTGCTCAAGACCCACCTTCCATGTCCTCCCCGCCCCTCACGTTTATTACCGGATATATTTGTTTATTTTGTACGATTACCTTCAGTTCCTGCTGATTCATTTATCATTAACAAAAACAAAAATGCACTCACATAAAAAAAAAACGCTCACACACACACAAAAAAAGCCGAGAACATTAACCTGAATATCCGTGAAAATGAAAAAAAAATCAGATTAATATCTTTTACATCAGGACTTTGCTGGACCGAGCACGCTGTGTGTGTTCGGCGTGTGGTGAAGGCACTGCTCAGCAACACTGGACACCTAACACTAACCCAAGCTCGGGGTTGGCTCCGGGCGTTCTTGATCGTATTCAGAGAAACATATACCGACGAGATGTCTCACACACTCGACGTCTGGCGGCACCTTGGGACGAAGTCTTGATATTATAGGAGCGAGGCTAACCTCCTCCGCTGGTTTGGTTCCGCTCTGGTTGGGGGAAAAAAAAAAAGCCTGGGTATTCCACGGCGTGGATGTAGCCTTTTCTTTTATCACCTATTTTTTCTGTGCCTTATTGATACTTATCTCTCCACGGCCACACAGCTGGGGCTAGGTACAACAGGATGCCTTCGAGAATAGTGTAGCTGGGACTTCATGGCTGGCTAGTCTTTCATTTTGATAAAAAAAAATATATATATATAAAAAATACATATAGACATAGAAAGAGTCCTTGGGAGAAGATCGAAATTTGCCTTGGGGGATGCGACAGGAGGACATGTGTGTCAGATGACCCTTCTTGCACTAGGTTTAATCATCGACCTCCCCTCAGGTTCTCTTGCAAGGCCATTCAAATTCCTGATCTATGTGAATGTCTTGCCATATTCTCAAAATGTTCGGGAATAACACTAAAGTTACGAAAGAAATATAATTTCAAGGAATGCGACTGGTATACAAAAAGCTGTGGACAAGCTCCAGCAAGATAATGATATCAATTCAACAAGATTAAAAGGAAAGTGATGGCAAGTGGGGCGGTAAAAGTAAGTCGGGTTATGCATCATCGCCTTACAAACCTGCAACTTAACATCTGCACGATACGAAATCTGAGCTGTCTTCTCACATGACTCACAAACAGCTCACAATATAACACATCTTATGGGTTTCGGTCTTCTAGGTGAGTCCTATGGTGACACGATCAACCAAGCAGCCGGAACCAGAGACCAAGGGAAGGATGAATACACTACACAAACAAAACTTGTTTACAACGAAGAACTTGTTTTTCCCGCGCCTACTGCTGGCAGTCAGTGTTACCGAGGCTGCGAAATACACGTCCCAGTGTAAGATGCAACTGTCATGTTCATTCTATTCTCTCCTAGACCACCAGACTCCCCAGGATGATGATATTATCCCCCCCCCCTGGACCACCAGACCACCCATGACCAATGATATTACTCTAAAGTGCACCTGACTACCCCAGGCCCAGGTCGTCACTACCCCTCACAATTATTTAGGCTTCCCGGCTGACCAACAATTGGCTCTCAAGGTTACTACCCAACCCTCGAGACCGGCAATAACTTCACAACACCTTCTCTACCTACCACTAACCACTAATTTTCTACCTAAAGCAATCAGTCTTGACCTACTGAATACAGGGAACTTTAACAACGAAAATCAAATCTAACGTACCTACATCTGGTTATGTTCACGGGGTCACTATCATCAATGTGACTTCTGGTCTCAGCAAAGCAGGGTTATCCTCAATAAGAATAAATAAATATTAAAATATATGTAGGTCTCAAAGGCGAACATGCTCGCTTCTTGGAAGACCACATTCCTACCCTAACTTCGCGCGGCCTAAGAATTTCTCTATGAACACCGGAAAATCTTTCGCGCTGTCCAACATTTGCATCTGGGACTTGATTGTCCATCCGGCCACCTAAAATCTCTGCCTCACGCCTGCACAGATATGATACAGGAGCTACGACAACAACTACCACCATCCCCTACAACCAATGCAAGTATTTTGTCCCCTCGCGCCTCGATATACAGCAATAAAATACCTGAAAAAAAACCAAAAAGCTACCAATGGATAATGGACTTACACATAGGCAACCTTGACATTTCACCATCCACTGGCAGCAGCATTCAATATGCCTCAATACCTAACCATTCAACCGTAACCCAGAGGACGGGTCGGCAGAGCATATATTAACGATGCCCAGAATGGATCCTTCCCTGCTATAAATCTTGCCTCCAGCGACCATTACCAACCCTCACAGCCAGAAAATTAGACCCCTAGAACAACAAATGTTCTCTCAGACCACCGCGTTCGCCTTTACCAACACCAGACTTCATCTAAAAGTGGAAGTATTTTCATAAGGATGATCGAACATGTCTTTACAGACAATGAGAGTCGAAAATGGTCTCTTTTATCATAAACCTGCGATATAAAGACAATGTTTCTGTACATCAAAATTTCTTTTTGCTTTCAGACTCGCTCGCCGCTCCCCGCATTAGCGAGGTAGCACCAGGAGCAGAAGGAAGAAAAGCTGCATTCGTTCACATCCATTCTCTGACTGTCATGTGTCATGCACCGAGAACCCAGATCCCTATCCACAACCAGGCCCCACGGACCATTCCATGGTTGACCCCGGCCGCTTCACATGCTTAGAACATCAGAATAAGTTGATATTACATCAAATGAGTTTTTAACCAACAGCTGAGTCGGTTTGAGTCGTTCGCTGTGCGACATGCAAAACTGCATTCATTTAACACTGACTAAGAGTTATATGTCCAACACTTTCTTTCATTCACTGCGGTAACAGTTTACTCTCTTCTTCCAGATTTTTCGTTTCGTTCAGCTAGACAAGAGCGAGGCCCACTTTGGCTGGCCATGTCTGAAGTCCGCGTCTCCCTGGCGCGGGACGACGGTGGCTGCTGCTGGAGACGGTTGGCAGCAGCCTCTGTCTTCACATGACCCGAGAGGTGCTGCCCTCTCCCTCACACTAAGGGCGCCTCCTATTTTCCTCCTATGGCGTCCTGGTCGACATAATATTCAAGGAAAATAATACATACGAGCCAGAACGTAAACAAAATCTGAGTAATTCCTGAGCTCATACCACACGCCAGTACCACATAATCTGGTGATATACATTCATGTACTAAACGACGACCGATATGGAGTAAAACATTTACCGTAGTCGCCGATAAGCTGAAAATAAGCAACCTGAACTCTCAAAGGGCTCTTCTGCGTCATGATAACATCATAACACACGGATGTACAGACGTGAGAGCGTCATAAGATGACCTGAACTCTCAAAGGGCTCTTCTGCGTCATGATAACATCATAACACACGGATGTACAGACGTGAGAGCGTCATAAGATGGAACTACCCAGGGTCCTGCTGGAACAAGTGTCAGACCAGCTGGCTGTTACTAAGTGATGACGTATAGGAAGGTTGAGGAGCAGACGCATCTGGCCAGGGAAAAGCCATCAGCAGGTGACAAGGACACCAGAAAATACTGCCAGGTAAGTACAAATACACGGAGTTATAGACGACTTTATCTCTGGCCACTGAAAACTCACTGACTGATTCAAGTAACACAGACATCATGGCCTTAGCCTGGGTTCAGGCCTTTGTTTTTAAACGATCCGAGGAAAGCATACGCCTGGGGAATCTTAAACAAGCGGCCAATATGACCGTGTTACTGGAACTAACCTCCTTAGTGAGGTTAAATGCTTCACGACGGAGGCGAGGTTATGTGTGTGTGTGTGTGTTTACATGCCATCCCACACGATCACCAGTGGGGCAAGAGACTCGTGTTTTTTACAGTCTCGCCGCCACCAGGGGTGTGTGTAAGGCGCCGTCCTAACCTACATACAAACAATAAACGCTCCTTTCTTTATTACAACATCAAAACCTCACCCGACGGGCCTACTGGTTTTAAACTAAGAAAATTCTTGACTGCTATTCAACGGGTTTTCATTTTTTCATGACCGTTTATAAAGAATGAGTACAGTGGTTAACCTTAACTAAATAATGTGAGGCTGTGGTGGGCCTGACTCGCTCTCCTTCAGGAGATAACCTCGTCACATGTACTCCCCGACTGCCATTCTCACCTGGCGTACCTCGTCTCTTTCTAACCATGTCATCCAGTCAGTCAATCCACTTTACCTCTTCTCCTCGCACTTCTGACCGTACAATCCTAAGTCACCAGCCGCGTCAGAAGGATCAGGTCTAATGGGACACCAGTACTCATCATGAGGTATGAGGCCAGCGCTCACAGGACATGGTCAAGAATCACCACGACAGGATAAGCTGCCTCATCCCCCGGGAATGTGGTGTGTGTCCTGCTCTCTCTCTCTCTCTCTCTCTCTCTCTCTCTCCCCGCCCGCCCGCCCGTGCCAAACCTACGGTGTTGGGAACCCCAGTTCCGTCAAGTTCAACCTCCACATGAGAGATACGCGTGTGGACTGGCCTGGGCGTGGCGGCAGTTCCATACAAGAACGTACGCGGATTCGTCACAGCGGTTCCGTGGAATGCTGGGAGGATTGGGATCTATCAAGGGCGAGCGTCATGAACACCTACCAACGTCCTGTAGGGCGACTTTATCAGTAACAAATACCTGACGTAACGCTGGTGTAAAGTTTTTCTTTTTATCAACCGGGAAGTCTTTTTTTTTTTTTCTTTTCTTCCTCTTCTTGCATTAGTGAGTATTTTCCATGTAACACTTGGATGAGCAGGCACATAACACGACGCTCATACTCTAGGCTAAAGTGTCATAAATATTTCCGCTTCAGCGAGTTCCTGTTCCTCATGGACAAGTTCTGTGAAGTGTTCTGAGCTGAGGCAACAAGTGAGGGAAAAACTGGCCATGCAGGTGTTTCTTTGTAGTCAGACATTACCTCCGGAGTATGTGTGAAATAAAAACAAACTAGTTGAACTTACGATCGCTGGCTTTTTGTTAGCTAGCCGTCGCAGTGGCTGGCACTCCTGTTCTCTACCCCTAAGGTGTGCCAACTCTTGCCGAGTGACTTTTCAAATTTCTGATAATTTTCTTCGTGACTTTTCAAATTTCTGATAATTTTCTTCGTGACTTTTCACATTTCTGATAATTTTCTTCGTGACTTTTCAAATTTCTGATAATTTTCTTCGTGACTTTTCAAATTTCTGATCATTTTCTTCGTGACTTTTCAAATTTCTGATCATTTTCTTCGTGACTTTTCAAATTTCTGATCATTTTCTTCGTGACTTTTCAAATTTCTGATCATTTTCTTCGTGACTTTTCAAATTTCTGATCATTTTCTTCGTGACTTTTCAAATTTCTGATCATTTTCTTCGTGACTTTTCAAATTTCTGATCATTTTCTTCGTGACTTTTCAAATTTCTGATCATTTTCTTCGTGACTTTTCAAATTTCTGATCATTTTCTTCGTGACTTTTCAAATTTCTGATCATTTTCTTCGTGACTTTTCAAATTTCTGATCATTTTCTTCGTGACTTTTCAAATTTCTGATCATTTTCTTCGTGACTTTTCAAATTTCTGATCATTTTCTTCGTGACTTTTCAAATTTCTGATCATTTTCTTCGTGACTTTTCAAATTTCTGATCATTTTCTTCGTGACTTTTCAAATTTCTGATCATTTTCTTCGTGACTTTTCAAATTTCTGATCATTTTCTTCGTGACTTTTCAAATTTCTGATCATTTTCTTCGTGACTTTTCAAATTTCTGATCATTTTCTTCGTGACTTTTCAAATTTCTGATAATTTTTTGTTCTTTTTTTTAGGAATTCTGATCATTCGCATCAGGAGCGTTTCTCTGCGTTCCTGAAATCATTTCTGCCTCAGCGTCACGTCACGCCAGTGATGAGGGGGAACGCAGCGACCCAAAGACGTCCTGGCCCTCAACTGCATCAACTCTAGGCAGGTGGTGTGTGGTGGCCTCAACGTCCAGGTTATGGTGCGGTGGGAACCTATAACATGCCGGAGGAGCCGTCCGTATCGGCCCTGCGAGATGCTGAAGACAGGCGACGGTATCACAGGAGTGGCTGACCTCTAGACCCAGACACTTGGTGTTACCTCGATGGCTGGCGGAGGCTGGGTGATGGTGGTGGTGCGAGCCACAGACTGCTTCCTTCCTGGCGGCCTGCTCTGGCACTCGTCTGCCCGTCAACTTCCGATACGGTCATACAAGGTCGGGGCTGAGGAACCCACTCCGACAACCTCCCTCACGGAGAAACAAATGTACGAACGTACCTACACCCACACAGTGCAAAAGGGAAAAGGATGACAGATAACAGGACAAAAGATAACATATAAACAGATTCGCATTACTGAGTAAATCTGGTGTCTTCTGCAAACATGGGGTGGTCATTGCCTGTTACCAGCCATCACCTTCCCACGTATTACCTCGCCCTTCTATCCCTGCCATCATCCCTCCCACACACTTACAGTATCCTTCTCTCCTGATCAACTCCTATTCCTCACACCCACCACAAGCCCTCTAGCTTCCCCTGTATCTCGTCTCAGGCCTCCCTGCCTCGTGCGCCTCCCACACACCAAGCAGTCATCTGGTCTTCCTTCCCTATACCTTGGTTCTGGTGTTGTCGGACCCCCAGCTTCCTCACTCGGTTCATCGAGCAGACTACGTCTACCTCAGCCTCTGCTGAGGGCACACCATCCTCACACTTCTACTGAGGACTCTACTACACACTTCTTGTACGACACCTTCTTCATCCCCCTTCCGGAGACACTACCTCTCTACAAGACTACCTTGTAGCATTTGATAAACAGGCTCAATCTACGAGGCCCATGATGCCCGACCGGTTTGGGCCTGAACCGAGCCACGCAAAGCCAACACGCGTCCCACAAACTAATGGACAAACGTGTCTCTAGCGTGAGTCTACCATAACCCTTTTAACGCATCGAAAGCTAACCTGTACGGCAACACAGCAGCCCCTAACATTTCTTATTCCGTTGTTAAGATGCACATTTTCAGTCTCCATTTTCCAGGATATATCTACACATACATCAGTAACGACAGTTCAAGGCAAACAGGGGGATACTAAGTGCTTCCTTCTTGAATGGTTTGGTGTAGCAACCACGGAGGAGGGGCGCCTCACACCGGAAAGAACGCTGCCCTTAAACCTTGTGTAATATACTAAGCCCATGAACCTCCCCTAACCCTCACCATCCCAGCGTCCTTGGGGCAATTCTAACCTTCATTCAATGATTATCTACCGAGGCTTCGTCGGAAATCAGATGGGTATAATAGATAGGAGGTGTGATGCCCACGGCGCATTCATCAGACGTGGAATCTACGGAGGCCATACTGGGTTGATCAAGGAACGAGGTCACACTATAGGGGTATTAACATAAGGTCTAGACGCATGACCTCCCCACACTGCTTATTATGTCAGAGGTCAGGGGAGGGGTGTTTTGTGTGTGTGTGTGTGTGTGTGTGTGTGTGTGTGTGTGTGTGTGTGCCAAGCTAGACCATGTGTATGCCACCATACCAAATCTATAGACGGTACAATCACCTTACACAACATACACCTCGACTCATCTGGCGCTGTCCGACATTTTGTTAGCTGCGACCGAAACTTCCCGCCAGAGAAAGTGGGGGGGGGGGGGGGGGTTGCCCCTGGACCCGCTACTTTCAAGGCCGCCGTTGTGAAGTTATATAGGCAACGTGACCCACGCACTCAACGCCTACATTCCTGCACTTCAGAGACAACAGCTTCCAGGGTCGGTGTGTGCGTGTGCGTGTGTGTGTGTGTGTGTGTGTGTGTGTGTGTGTGTGTGTTTATGCACAGCCTTAACCAAGCAACCTTTCCCTCTCTATGGCCATCTTCATCACCCATTTATCACCGACATGTTCCCTGTCATCTAGTTACGGTAAGAGTTACTATCGTATTTTGGTCATATCAATATTCAACAATTATCTCACGAACAACAGTGACCACAGATGTATTTGCGTATTGATTATAATTCTCCATTTACGTCTATTATCACTTAAAACGACACACAAAAAAAGAAACACACGGTATGGTTTTTCTCTCCATGACCGAAGAGCGACTCAACATTCAGGGGTGTGTGTGAAATACATCTTTTTTCCACATCTGACTCAACTTTGCCTAACCTGACCTGACCCATTTACTCTAATGCCAGGATTAAGGGAATAAATATGACCGAACGTAGCCACAAAATCTTGACCAGATATGTGAATATCTAATCACAAACTGCCACATCTAAACCACGTTTAGTAAAATGTTTTTTCGAATATCGACTGGTGACTATCACGCGTCCTTTCCAGCTTTGGGAAAAATCGTGGTTCCTTTTCCAAGAATAGAAAACGGAGAGCGACCTGAATGCTAATTCTCCGTTCACTAAACCAGTGACACCACGGAGAGGCGGACCTTCAAGGCTATCTTCTGCTGATGGAAATCCACATAAAAGATCTGTACTCTGGGGTCCTACCTAGTCTCATAATCCAGGAGACACTCTGAAGCCCGTTTTCATTTCAGAACTGGGAGCGAATCTGTCCTTGCAGAGAATGGCATGTGCTACTGAGAGAGAGAGAGAGAGAGAGAGAGAGAGAGAGAGAGAGAGAGAGAGAGAGAGAGAGAGAGAGAGAGAGAGAGAGAGAGAGGCATGTATTGTGGGAGGGAAGCTAAATGACAAGAGGACGCCGCTGACACGTAGCAGGCCCAGCAGCGTGTTGCAAAAGGCTGGCCTTTACCCATCCCCGAAAAATAGTATGTATAACGTGTATAATACATATGACATATAGTATATATGACGCGTATAGTATATATGACGTATAGTATATATAAAGTGTATAGTATATATGACGTGTATAGGTTAATGTAGGTGGTCTTGACGATGTACTGACTAGGCTTCGAACACTACCACAGCAACAGTATCGGGTGCTCGGAGTGCCGTGGGTGTAAAGGAGGAGGAGTAGGGAGCAGGCCAGGGAGCGGAGGTGCGGGTGGGAATGCAGGTTGACAGAAGGGAAGGGGACTGAGTGGATGCCTGTGCGGAGGCGCCGTGGTCCACCTGCATGACGCCGTACAACCGGACACACTGTGGTGTTCTTCGGGAAAACCCTTCCAGGAATTACCCCGACCGACACGAAGTCCTTGACTCAACGCCTTCATGTTCAAGAGCACAAGTACTCAAGCCTTACACATACCCTTATTTAGTACATCAAACACGACGCCATAAATTAACCTTTTTCTGGGTTTAATA
Organism: Panulirus ornatus; assembly: GCF_036320965.1. NCBI lineage: Eukaryota > Metazoa > Arthropoda > Malacostraca > Decapoda > Palinuridae > Panulirus > Panulirus ornatus. The sequence goes on from NC_092261.1 coordinate 3,367,673, forward strand.
TTGTTCAAATTTCCTCTTGTCATCTACGTTCTGTTCTCTATCCCAGCTGATAAACCACTGATGTCTGACAAGTCCACGCCCATGATGATGTGCCTCCGTGGTGTTGCGGTCAGCGCCACTGATCATGAGTCAGCCTGGGCTGCCATCCACTGGGTTCGACTCTTGGGGCGCGGCAGTGAGCTCACACCCAACCCAGGAGTTCATCCTTCCCTTCGAAGATGGTGGACAAATAGGTAAATGGCTTAGCCTAGAAAGTGTGCATGTATATATCCATTCATGGATATGAGTAAGGGGTTGGAACACACAGCCAAGGCTGAGAGACGGGGCAACACGAGTGTAAAACTCTCACTTCATAACACACAACCAGTAATCACATAAACACACACACACACACACCCACACACACACACACACACACACACACACACACACACACACACACATACACACACACTTCAAGAGAGTAACGACCCCAGAAGTGCCTGGAGCCCTGGTAGGTGGCCACAGGGACTGTGGTGTGGTGGTTGTGGTAGTCCGCAGTGTGGTGGTCTGGGTAGGTGTGGTGGATGAGTGCGATCAGACTGATGAAATGCAGGTACAACAAATGTGAGACAAAGAAAATGTGAAAAGGCCTGAACGGCCCAGATTGAGACTACTGTACTGATGGACAACAGTTATCAAAACCACTACCTCTGAGAGAGAACCTGGAATTACCACAACCTCTGAGAGAGAACCTGGAATTACCACAACCTCTGAGAGAGAACCTGGAATTACCACAACCTCTGAGAGAGAACCTGGAACTACCACAACTTCTGAGAGAGAACCTGGAACTACCACAACCTCTGAGAGAGAACCTGGAACTACCACAACCTCTGAGAGAGAACCTGGAACTACCACAACCTCTGAGAGAGAACCTGGAACTACCACAACCTCTGAGAGAGAACCTGGAATTACCACAACCTCTGAGAGAGAACCTGGAATTACCACAACCTCTAAGAGAGAACCTGGAATTACCACAACCTCTGAGAGAGAACCTGGAATTACCACAACCTCTGAGAGAGAACCTGGAACTACCACAACTTCTGAGAGAGAACCTGGAACTACCACAACCTCTGAGAGAGAACCTGGAACTACCACAACCTCTGAGAGAGAACCTGGAACTACCACAACCTCTGAGAGAGAACCTGGAACTACCACAACCTCTGAGAGAGAACCTGGAACTACCACAACCTCTGAGAGAGAACCTGGAACTACCACAACTTCTGAGAGAGAACCTGGAACTACCACAACCTCTGAGAGAGAACCTGGAACTACCACAACCTCTGAGAGAGAACCTGGAACTACCACAACCTCTGAGAGAGAACCTGGAATTACCACAACCTCTGAGAGAGAACCTGGAACTACCACAACCTCTGAGAGAGAACCTGGAACTACCACAACCTCTGAGAGAGAACCTGGAACTACCACAACCTCTGAGAGAGAACCTGGAACTACCACAACTTCTGAGAGAGAACCTGGAACTACCACAACCTCTGAGAGAGAACCTGGAAGTACCACAGCCTCTGAGAGAGAACCTGGAACTGAGACAAGGCTGAAGATATCGAATGTCAATCACCTTATGATGATGATGTCACGATGAGCTACTTCTGGTCTGGTCACTGGTCACCTCAGGGTGGAATAAAGTACCTTCAACATTCATTCGACCTATGGTAGACTGCCCCACAACACCTCAGTCTCTCTTAGTTGTGGTCACCCGTAGAACTGCTGGAGGAGGTCTAGAGGAACGAAACAAGGATGGTTGTATACGGGGGGGTCACAGTGATCCTGACATAAACCAGTTCTCAGCCATCCTCAGGCGTTTCATAACGAGGGTATGTAAGCGGAAACTGGGGAAGAGGAAGCGAGGAGAAGGACAAGCGGAAATACCGCTGTATCATGTGGGTCGTGGGAGAGTAGATCGAGCCAGGCGAGGAGGAAGTGAATGTCTAGAGAGACTTGGGGAAATGGAATCGTTCGTATGATGTAAATGTGCCAACGCCACTCTAGTAGCCTCACCAAACAACTTCCCCTCAGCCAACCGATCCACACCAGCGCCTCAAGACCGCTCCTCCGTCACTATCATGGGTCAAAACTTCCTCTTAACCCACAATGGAAGACGAAAATAGAATCAAAAAAAGAAAACGGAATCATATGCAATCTACAACGGCCTATTACGACTAGCCGGAGGTAAGACAAGGAGTTTTTCTCCCACCTTTTTTTTCGCCCCGTTCGGTGTATGTCAAGAGATGCTTCGATACTTTCTAATTGGCAGGTACTGAGCTGACTGTAAAATATTACCTTGCCGATCCCGTGACCTTTGTGGCCATTTACTGATACCTCCAGTTTCTGCTGTCAGCCGATTCTCGAGGCAATATATATATATATATATATATATATATATATATATATATATATATATATATATATATATATATATATATATATATATATATATTCCTATAAGTCCACGGGGAAAAGGAAACACGATAAGTTCCCAAGTGCACTTTCGTGTAATAATCACATCATCAATCAGGGGAGACACAAGCGAGAAATGGCGTCCTAGTTACGTCTCTTCGTTGTATATGAAGTGACTGTTATATTTCTCTCGTGTCTCCCCTGATGATGTGATTATTACACGAAAGTGCACTTGGGAACTTATCGAGTTTCATTTTCGCCGGGGACTCATAGGAATATACTTGATCACGCGCAAAATTGTGATCCTTTCCAATATATATATATATATATATATATATATATATATATATATATATATATATATATATATATATATATATATATATATATATATATATATATATCTATCTATCTATCTATCTATCTATCTATCTATATATATATATATATATATATATATATATATATATATATATATATATATATATATATATATATATATAGATCAGAGATGGAGGTTAACTAGGGAGACAAGCAAAGCCGGTGTCTTTACAGATAAATATCAACAATGAGTCTCTGTGGCTCTACAGGACACCCGTCATGGTTCACATGTCGAGGTATATGACTGACTGGTCAAGGTTGGTGCTGGGAGGGCTGGAGGAGCTGGGATAACTACAGTGTGTCTCTTAATCTACTGCTTCTCTCTGTTATCTTCCCACACTGTTTCTTATCCCACACCGAGTGTTTACCCCAGCCCGTCTGTCTGTCTCTTACCCTAGACCTGTCTATTACCCCGACCTGTCTGTTAACCTACACATAATGAATGAGGTCAACAAGGTTCCCTACACCTATATACGACAGGCATGCACCCCCCCCCCCCACCTCCCTCCTCGGGGGACACACCGGCCCAGCCGTGGCCCTCTGGGGTCACACCATTAAAGGTCATGAGGTCAGCTAGAACTGGTCAGGGAAAGAGTTCCGGTCTCGAACAGTCTCAGTTTGAGACAAGTGTTATCTCGTGGTGTGTGTGTGTGTGTGTGTGTGTGTGTGTGTGTGTGTGTGTGTGTGTGTGTGTGTAATCTATTTGGCCCGTACACGTAGAGGGAGTCTTACACTTCTGGGGCCCCATCTCTTGTGTGTATATGTGTAAAGGAAGCATCATTATGATTTGATAAACATATAAAAAGTAAAACGAAAATATACATAAGCACATCTGTACATGTGTTTGTATGTAAGTATTTACGAATAACTGCAAATCAATCCAGGAGAAAGACTGGTGGTATGTGGTGGTGGTCCTTCCACTACCTGGAAATGGTGTTGATTCATGTTCCCTCGTGATACACACCACGCTTACGACATCCTAGAACCCCTGCAACACGAGGCAGGACCAGCTGGGTTGCTGGGTTGCAGGGGAGGTGATCCCGAGGTGGGTGGGAACTCCGCCACCGCCCAGGTATGGTCGAATCCGGGCGACCTGGGCGTCGTGGCTCGTTGTTAACCTCATCCTACACGGCCTCAGTGAGAGGTCACCTGCAGGCTGAACTAGTATAGACTGGCTTGAGCCTCCTGCTGCTTCGGCTGCGGCAGCCCTCGTCACCAGTGGGTGTCCTTGTCAGGGTCGTCTCATACGCCCTCTCCCTACACGAGGAACTCCTGCGTTTATCAATCATGAAAAGCCGACGCCCATCCTCTCCCTTCACAACCCCTCGCACGGTAATGTCATCCACCCATCAGGAACTCTTCGGTCCCTCCACGTCACGGTGACATCACATATCAAAGGATCCATCCAAGTACGAGGGCTTTCGTGGGGTCATGACACGACATGTGTCATTTACAGGTATACGTGACCAACGTCAAAACATGACGGACGGTCACACATGGTGGGGTTGGGTGGCGCTCGAAAGTCGTCTTTGGCTCTTTAGCTCAAGAGAGGCAAAGGTCTCCTGCGGAAGGAGTGAGCGGCCGTGGGAGGCATCACGACTTCTACCATGGGCTTTGGTTTGTTAAACCGATGAATTTACTGCCCAGAGGAAACGGGCGGCGGGAGGACAACGCCAAGGCCAGACACACACACACACACATCGTCCACGTTACCTACCATAGGGACAATGGTAACGTGTGACTCACTGGGAAGTGACTGTCAGCCCGAGGTCATGCACTGTGAGCGACGAGAGAATATATGGAAGGTGATGTGCGATGTTCATGACGTAATCTGGGGATATCAAGGGTCACATGCAACACTCGGTAAGGGGAGGCAAGTTTTCGTGTGCCCCCTGACCGGCTACTCTAATGCTTTAAAACATCAACATTAAAAGCGAATTCAACCGTAATACGGTACAGTGTGGGTACTCCATACTGCTCACTGAACAAGATGCCTACCAAACTGCTTGTTTAACTAATACAAATAAGTTCATATCTATATCTATATATATATATATATATATATATATATATATATATATATAGAGAGAGAGAGAGAGAGAGAGAGAGAGAGAGAGGAGCACTGCAGCGTCCCTGCCTCCTCTTGTGAGCGAGCTTGGTGAATCACGGGGTCTCACCCACAGCCCTTCCGCCAGCGAAGCCACTGCCTCCATCCCACAAGGTTATACTGCCTTATTATCCTCTATATTATTGCCACGAGTTTAGCCATTACTCCGGGCGATAGCACTGTGCTCGGGGCGCCCTTGGGGTCCAGGGTCATCCATGTCATCTTGGATGAAAAGACGGGAGACGTGAAAAAAGATCACAGACAATGAGTGACACACACATGCCCATGATGGCGCCATTCTCCTCAACAAGCGGTTAACCTTACGAACACTCAGCTGTTTCCTTCAGGTTGACTTCTTTCTTTTCAAAAGAGGCTGACTTAGGGAATCTGACGAGACACAGGTCTACATTTAAGAATACCGTGAACCTCCGTGTCACGCGGCTTCCAATGGCAAACACAGTCCTCACGCTGTTAGACCAGGTCGCACTGGGAGGCTCCTGCGCCTCACAGAAGACGTAGTACTTTGGCCTTGTTAGAGGGCAACATTTTGTGCACAAGTCTGCGTCCGTTACTTGAAAGTGAAATCAAACATATCTAATGTTAAAGAGCTGCATATATCATCAGAGCCTCTCACAATTTCGAATACCTGTATATCAATATCAAAACATCTTTTAAGCAGGTCATGAAAAACAGACCGTCTTTAGTGTATTCCAGCCATTTACGTTCATGAAATCAAAGTACATAATCCTCTACGAGGCTCTACACGGATGTATCCATCTCCAGCAGTGACAACCTATTACCTACTTAACCGTGATCTACTACAATCATGGCTCACTGTCATCATTCTTCACAGCAGATATTGTACCTGGTGTGATATCTCTTAAGGCTGAGCTTGATATACTGGAATGACCAAACACAGCGACGCAGGTAAGCCACAACGAGGTCAAGTCTCCAAATCACCATCCTCTCCTCTGACACCCCTACTTTCTCTCCCTTACCCTTGTCAGTACAACCCTGACATAAATACTTTCATTTCATCGCGTTTTATCGTGGCTTTTTATCACCGCATTATACAGACGCCGCCAGGAATCCTGGCTCGGGGCTAAGCAGTTCGACTACGCTTCCAGGACAGAAAATTAACCGACGTTTCCATGTCAATACGTTAGACTTTCTTTTTCTTTAACACGTATCTAATTACACTCCGGTCAATTTAAGTCATTTTCACGCTGGGGGGTTTTTACTGCAAGCCCGATTTCTCCTGCTGTACCGTGTCACAAATGGCGGTCAGCGAAGTTACGTTCTCCCCTCCAGTCGTAGGGCAAACTTCACTATTACGGTCACTAAGTTCTCTCATCTCTCTATATTCGTCCCACACGCGAATATCAAGAAGATTAGTCTATACATGATATCTGATAGCTTTCCTTTCAATCAATCTTCCTTTTTTTTGACGTTTCCGTAACTGAATATTCTTTCTTACTCTTCTATGTCACACTGTGTTCCTCTGTGACCTTTATACTTATACATATACGTAACTCATAGGATTTCTGTATCACCACCTCCCTGGCAGGTGCGTATCCTGGATTTGGTCACGGGGGGTGGGTGGCGAATAACGAAATCGTTACGACAACGATGAAAAGTTCAAAACGAAAGTGGCTTGTAAAAACACTTGTACATTACAAAGAACTTGGCGCTTCTGAGTTACTTGGATGTTCAGTTCACCTCGGAAACCTATCTAAAAAGCTATTAGTAACTGCTTCTGCTGAAGGTGAAATTCGGGCATAATTCATCTACCCTGCTGAGGATTTCTGCCAGCACCGGTGCTGAAGAAACTAACAAAAAGACTCATATCTTCCCAGTGAGTCACTTTCTCGTGGGGGGTTCGTCCAGCGTCCACGAAACGAACGAATCATTTCATTCAGCTCGAACAACACCTAAACATGGACTGGTAAGAGTAAACACTGGTCCTCAACGCTTCCCTCAGGCCAATATAAAAAAGAAAGTGTGTTTAACTCAGTGGTAGCAAGCATGACACTCCAATGAGCATGAGTGAGCAATTAGCATACATGAGAGAGAATCACCACCAGGATCGGTTGGCATAGGTCTGTAAAATGAAACAATCTGAAAATTGGCAAGATTTGTTTCGGTACGTATAGTTCTTTTTTATATATTTTATTTATTATACTTTGTCGCTGTCTCCCGCGTTTGCGAGGTAGCGCAAGGAAACAGACGAAAGAAATGGCCCCACCCCCCCCCCATACACATGTATATACATACGTCAACATTTTTCACCACGCATTTACTATATATATATATATATATATATATATATATATATATATATATATATATATATTGGAAAGGATCATAATTTTGCGCGTCGTCAACTATATTTATAAATATTCAGAACGTAAAAATATCGAGAACTTTTCAGTTACAAATATCGCGACTGAATACATTTATCAATGAAATTTAGGACGCATGATAATTGATAAACAATGATATATCCCGTAAGGAGGTTAACGACACAATACCTCTCATAAACAAGAAACCAATCCAGGTTATCGGTGTTAATTATCAAATTATTGGCTTCATTATATATATATATATATATATATATATATATATATATATATATATATATATATACAAAAAATAGCTTTTAGCACATTTTGGTTCGTCAAATGCTTTTAAAGTGTCTAGATTACCACAGCGACCTTGTTTTCGGCATGAGTGTTGCCTCACTCTCCAACACTGCTTCATATAACTCGGACATAACCTAACCACATCTCACGAGAGATTAAAATTAACCTGAGGAAAACGTTTTATCGAAACGTCTCACAAGTCCACACAGCAGATTGTTACATAAGTTCCACACTATCCAGAATAACACACATCTATTTCAGGCATGAAATGCACCATGGAGGAAGCCGGGGAAATATAAAAACAAAGAGTAAACTCTCTAAAATAAATTCAAGTTACAACAAAAGGGGGAAAAATAATGGATGCTTGTGGCCTTACGTAATTACAGATTAATCGCTTCTAACCTCGACCCGAGAACGTTCACAGTGAAACTCACACGATCACAGCCCTTAATCACCGGTGCACTTGGCCTTGGTGGTCACCAAGTGCTGGCATTAAAACCTTATAGGTTAATAAGTCTGCCAGCCAAGGGCGTTAGTAACTTACCTTCAGTGGGTCAAGAGGAGGTTACCGGAGGAGGCAGCTGCGTGGTGGTCGTCGACCTAAGTCAAGCCTCCCTGCCCTTCACTTGCGGTCTATACCTTCCAAATTACCAACTGCTAGGCTTTGATGGTCGTCTCGGGCGCCATCAGGTATTCGCTCAATCAAAAGCAGTTCTTCAAGTGTCGCTGCTCTTCTACAGGTCTGATATGCAACCATTCAGAACGTGAACAATGGCAAGTGGCCTATCAACACAAGCACCATGTTTACAAAATACTATTAGCCCTTTTTGTATACAACTTGGGTCTCTCAATATCTACGTGAAGACGGTAACAGGAGAAGGGGTTAGAGAGTAGCTTTTAGTCAGAGTAACATCAGAGGAGACAATAATTCTAATCCGATCCTAACTACGACGGAAGTTGAGGATGTAAAAATCAATGAACACGCTTTCAGAACATAAGACTGGCACCAAGCGTTTTACAAGAGGTATGCGATTACACTGACTATAAGTCAATACAGATTAGTATTCGTCTGGGACCATCAATTATTTACCTACCGATGCTATTATGGCGGGAACGGATCAGCTATTTTAAGCTTAAATTCTGAAGTTTACCTTGGCGTTCGGTGTCAACAATGACATACATTTTACCACGGTCTTGGATGTCTAGAAGGCCAGCCATGCTTACACCAGCTTGTTTACCATGGTCTAGGATGTCTACACTGAAGGCTAACTTATACCAACTTGTTTACCGTATCCTATGTTGTCTTCCTACAGCGATGACTATGGCACATCACGGGGGAAAACTTCCCATTCGACACCGTCCTAACAACAGAATTTATCAGAGATGAACATCAACAGATGTGTATCATGGTATGGTCTACGTCAAGCTGGTTCGAGTTTGAAAATGTCAAATGTTGGAAATTATGGGTCATACACGTTATAAATAAATGTGAAAGGTTTAGACCTATACTGAAACCTTTACTTGACAAGGGGAAAAAAAAAACAATCAATTTTCGAGAAACGTTGCGGCTATTTCTTTTCACCGTGATCAGCTGGGAAAGACCTTGGGAGGAGGTATATGTGGGCGACAGAAAACATATATTGCATAAAAAAAAACCACACTTGGGGGGGGACCAAGAAAAACCAGCCCCATTATACACTGACGATCATTTTTCCTATTTTTTTTTTTCGTAATTTTTTTCTCCGTGTGTGTGTGTCTCTCTCTCTTTGTGAGGGCAGTCATGCGGTTCTGGAGGATGTTTTGCCTGGCAAAGATGATGTGGAGATTCTAGTGGATGACGATCACCACCTACACCACCACCCCGGGAATTCCCTCCACTACCACCACCACCACTCCGGCAACGCTCCCTCCCCTATCACCACCACTTCGGCAACGCTCCCTCCACTACCACCACCACTCCAGCAACACTCCCTCCACTACCATTACCACTCCGGCAACGACACACACACACGGCACCGATGACGATCACAAAATAAGTATGTAAATCTTGAGGGATAACACAGAGCAAACATTCCCCCATCCCTCCCTCCCTCTCAATTTGATCTGCCAGCTTCCCTCACCAGGACAAAGACCGCCATCTGTTGGCGAGTTCATCCACCTCTGACGTAAACAATGAAGACTGACAAAGTGTTGACAAAGGCAAATAACTATTGATAAACAACAACACCCAGAGCAGGTCGACCATCGCAAGTCTCACTATGCACTCAGGCCATCGGCCTTGATGGCTCTGAATGACAGTGTGGCCCATGGTAAAAGTGGGCCACGGGATACCCCAAGGTGTGGCCCATGACATAGGCAGGCCAGGGTGTATATCCCAGGGTGTGGCCCATGGTCAAGGTAGGCCAGGGTGTACCCCAAGGTGTGGCCCATGGTAAAGGTAGGCCAATGTGTGGCCCAGGGTCAAGGTAGACCAGGGGGTGTAGCCCAGGGTGTGGCCCATGGTCAAGGTGGGGCCAGGACACAAGGTGTGGCTGCTCGCTGGGGGGGTTGCGTGCAGCAAGTACGAGACTGTGTACCCGTCAGCAACGGAGATGAAAACCGAAGAAAAAAAAACACCCCCGACTCCGTGGGTGTTGCAAGAAAGGATAAAAACAGGTTGCAAAACAGCCAGTCACAAGTGGGAGAGGGGAGAAAAAAAGCCAGTGGGGAAAAACTAGTATTCTTATTAGGGAAAAAAACACACCACCAGGATGTTGCGACCGAGAGCAGCAGTGGACACTTGCCAGATCCGTCTGCCGGAGCCGCCGACGACCCAGGTAGAGTCATGTGAGGACAGTTCGTCATGCTCGGACGCACGTACTCGGGTTCTGTGACGCCGCCAGGTGCAGTCGCGTGAGCTGGTCCTGCCGTGCAACCCACGGGAGGAGGGCGCCACCGGCAGTCAGGGCTACCGTCTTAATAACCTTCCCTCACAACACTGCCATACAAAGCTGATGCTAACGTCTGCCAACACATGTACCGCTAAAAAAAAATATTACAATCGTCTATGACGATTTACAGAACTCTCCGGTCTTCATTAATACGAAAAAAAATAAAGTTATGATCTCCTTTGTTACAAAAAAAAGGAGAGGCTTTATGTTTCTCGTAACCTGAAAAAGTAGTGTGTGTGTGTGTGTGTGTGTGTGTGTGGAATGTTACTGGGGAGACTCGAACATCATGAGGTGCGCAGCGCGGCGACGGTTAATGATGGGTCACTGTATAATGTGTAGTGTACCTCAGGTCGGCACACACACACACACACACGACACCTACACCACCACCCTCATGCCCAACACCCGAAAAAAAAAAAAAAAATAGGGGAATGATCCTTAATGACTCCACAATTCTGCACCATGGTGATCACATCTTAGTCAAAAAAATTTAAAAAATCCGATATGCGCACAGTATACAAGCAAAATATTGGTCACTATACTTTGACATTCTCAATGTAGAAAGCAAAATATTGGTGCTATGACATGGTAAACGTACAAGGTAAAATACTGGTCACTATACCTTAACATGTTCAACGTAGAAGATAAAATATTGGTCGATGTGTGCATTATATTAATATACTCTCCATTGAAGACAAAATATTGGTTGGTGTCTGTAACATATTCATATTCTCCGTGTTTAGGACAAAATATCAGTCATTCTACAAACCTTCCTATACGTTTTATACACATCAAACTGCTGGTGACATTACATATAGTCACTCACTGCAAAAGACATCATAAGTAATTGTACATGTTCTGATTTCAATCATTCAAAACAGCATACACTATTACAGTTAGTCTACACAAGCAATGCAATCACAGCTCCAACAGATAAAAGTAATCGCTGTAATTTCTAGTGATACACATAATACAAACAACGTTGCCAGAATGCCAAATGTAATGCAATGTCACTACAACTGACTCCAAGGGAGTGTAGCGAATACAGGAAAGTCAGTCTACATACTTAATACTTCTACACCAAAACTAACACATGAACATCTCTACACTAATACTAATTAGGATACTGTAATACTGATGGTAGTAAAACAAAGCCTTGATATTCTTATTTCAAACATTACTGAAAAATAAGTTCCAGATGTAGATTATATTATCTTGAAGTACATCACTGTACACAGCGTTACTTCAACCAGCCTCTTAGGTACAGATGGCGCGGTAGTCTGCGGGGGTATCTTTTTTAAGTTATCGAAAACGAGCTAGTCATACCGCGAGATCACCAGCAGGGGCAAGTAAACCATGACTATCATCAAATATATTTCGCAGATGCTATATATTCATAGTCAGCGCGAGTGTGTGTGTGTGTGTGTGTGTGTGTGTGTGTGTGTGTGTGTGGTGTTCACAGTCGTTGTTCCAACACCTGAAGAGGGCGTTCAAGATTCACAGATTAGCGGTTTGTAACTTGATATCGCTGGCCTTAATGACCCTCCCTGGCTACTGACAGGCCTGGAGCCCATACGACCAACCATGTTATAACCATTCGATTCCCATCCACTGTCAGGGTATTAGTTAATGCCGTCAATCATCCTTTCTGTGACCACTAGGCGTAAAAATCCTGAGCGCCTTCACTTGTTCACGACGAAGATAATTCTAAGGACACAAACACTCACTCACGGTGAACATGGCCCCCCCGTTGTGCTTTGCTTGGTGGTGTGGGCAGACATTCCACGACCACTCACTCACCACCACCTCTCCGTTCCTCACCGTAAGCTTGAGGACCCCTCCACAGACCTCACCTTAATTCTTCACCTGCCAAAAAAGCCCGTCCCTCCTCCAATCCTACAGAGATATCCATACCTTTGTATCTAAGCACCTGGCCACTGGCCACGCCGTATGAGTTGTCTGAGATAATTGATTAAGACCGGGGCTCGTGTTTCGTCTGTGGTGGCTGAAAACCGACGGGACCCGTCCACCAACATGTAGAATGTTCACTAGGCAGGATGTGCAGAACATGTTATGTCGTCAGCAGAGGCAGGGAGAACAGGGACGACATCTATAGTGTTATCATTAACGACATCTATAATGGTATGATACAATGAAGTCATTAAGAGCGGGTATGATAGTAAGAAGTGACGTGTATATATATATATATATATATACATATCTATATATATATATATATATATATATATATATATATATATATATATATATATATATATATATATATATATATATCAACTGACTTATATTTCTCTCTTGTGTCTCCCCTGATGATGTGATTATTACACGAAAGTGCACTTGGGAACTTATCGTGTTTCATTTTCCCCGTGGACTCATAGGAATATATATATATATATATATATATATATATATACATGACGTCATTATACAGCAGAAGAAAAATATGTTAAGAAAATGTACAATGGTGATGTTACAAGAATATGACGTCATTGGGACACTTGTGATACAGAGGAATGACGTCACCAGAAAAATTCACAGGAAAGACATTAAAATTGTATAGCGCGATGTCAGACGATGTCAGATGTACTTTTTTTTTCTTTTTTTTTAACGGTAGTCATTCTGGATAAACTGAGGAATACGGTTGATTCTAAAGCATCTCACATGACGAACCAAGGAATAAACGTACAAAAACCGACAAAAAAAAAGTTAAAGAAATAGCTATTTACATATTTACAAAAATCTGGTGTGTCGTAACAATTAGGAATTTCCCCCACAGCTGACCACTGCCCTTGGGACTTGCTAACGCCTGGTGGCTGCAGAGGCCCACCCACAGCCATGACGCTGCCTGTTCAACACTACATCAGTCTCTGGGGAGGGGTAACCATGTGAGAGTTCTGGGAAGAAAACTGATCTGTTCAACCCCCAAAGAAACCCGAACTCCCTCACGCGACAACTGCAGAACATCGCGGGACTGTGCGATGGTAGAGGGAGGACGTCCAGCTGATGGTAGAGGGAGGACGTCCAGGTGATGGTAAAGGGAGGACGTCCAGGTGATGGTAGAGGGAGGACGTCCAGCTGATGGTAGAGGGAGGACGTCCAGCTGATGGTAGAGGGAGGACGTCCAGCTGATGGTAGAAGGAGGACGTCCAGCTGATGGTAGAGGGAGGACGTCCAGGTTAAGACTTTATAACGCCGAATTCCATGACTCTCTGAGGTTTAACCCTGTGGCTTTAAGATGACCGTTGATCTGACTCCACGTCTGTCGGTAATCAACCGCCCATCTCCCCCATCCTCTTAGAAGCTGCAGTATCCAGCCTTCTTTAAAGCATCTACGGCCGGAAATCTTAGGCTCAATCACTACCTCAACCCCTTTTTGCCTTGGTCGCCCGACGACAAAAGTATCATCATCGTTTCTCTTGATCCAACTACCAGGCAGCAGAGTCTAGGTAGCGAGGTCTACAGACCTCTGAAGATCAGCTGCAGATGTCATCACAATACGTTATCGGCAAACGCGTACCTTGATGTTATCAATCCCGCGTCCCTCACCAGATCCTTCACCAGTGCGTCTGCCTCATCAGTCACCGTGCTGAAGAATACCGGGGGACAGGTCACCTTGTTTGATGCCCTCACCGGTCACGATGGTGACGTGGGTCCCGGTCGTGTGATGACATAACGTTATGGCCTAACGGGTCTGGTGTTCCCTTCCGTAACATGACGCGTTTAAAAGTATTGTGTTACAAACTATGTATAACCTTGGCCATACCAGGGAACGCCAGGTGGCCAGCAGTGGCTGTCAGTATTGCAGATTCCTTAAGGCATCCGTGTCGGCTGGGACTTAGGCCTCTGGACACCTCGTCAGCACTGGCGCCCCGAAAGATGCGAAGGTAATTATCCAATGCATAAGACGGATTACGACACAGTAGATGGCAACTGACCGGATGTTCTTTGGGGCTCGGCAGGACTGGGGAACCTTTGGTAACAACAGAATGTTGTTGACCTTGAGTGATTCAGGAAAGATGTCAGTAGACATCTACAGATTAAACATCTTACACATACTTTTACAAGGATAGTTTTTGTGAGTCTCGGGTACATACCATCCGGACCAGGAAGTGAAGTGTTGCTGTCCCTGAGGTGTTAACGGCCTTCCCCTCATTGCAGTGGCATCTAATGCGTGATCAACTCTTGTCTGCTGCAGGTCGCGCATATCAAGTTCGGTGGGTCTTAAGAAGGGGTTTCCTTTGAAGGGTTTGATGAGGAGGTCCGGCCCCCTACCGACGTTAAGTACCACCTTCCACTGACCTCTGAGGACGCACCCAACGGCTAGCGAAAGAGCCCTGATACAGATCGGCTGGACAGGTCTTGTGCTCCGCCTCTTTAAAGAACCTGGAACGGTTGGCCGTCGTAGGTCCGGCCCGCCGCTGGTACCTTCATACTAGGTCGCTCCTCCAACGAGCTTGACGGTCACCGGCCAGTGACGCATCGCATGTCGCAACCAGGAGGTTACTCTAGTCACCCTGGGCACGTCACCCCCACTGGGAGACGAGCGCTAACTACGAGTTCCCCCCCTCTAACTAGCACTTCTGCCGGGGTCCCTACTCAAACTCGCACAGGAGCAGACAATAGTGTTAAGTCTGCAGTGAACTGCTAAACAACGTACTATGAATTATCCAGCGAAGCGACGTTGCCAATTTTTGATGAAAAATATATATTTCTGAGCTTAGTAAAGGACTGAACCAACGGTTGTAACTTGTGATGATACAAGATGTGTGTCATCAACTACCTCTCATAGAGAAGGGGTCAAGATGCCGATGATCTCGCACAAATCAATGGACCAGCGTCACAACTTCGTCTGTCTCGGTAATGATATATCGATCATGTGTTGATATTCTGGTGAAACGGATGTAAACAGCTGTGTACCGCAGGGAAGATGTAAACAAATGAGCATAATACAGAAGGTTATATGCTATATATCATATGTGAGCATCAAAACATAACAGTCGTAATGAGCATCGTAATACTCGTTGTAAACGCTTGAGCATCACGTTATATCAGTCGTTGTAAAACAAATGAGCATCACATCATAACTAGATATAAAGCATTGAACACCATGTTATAACAATCGATGTAAAGAACTGAACACGTCATGACAGTCGATGTGAATATATGGGCATCACGTAACGTTAACTAATATTATATTACTGCTAGTCTAAATACGTATGATATCATATTGCTCCTGGTTCAGTACACAAATGAACTCCAAGTCAGTGGTAGAACATTTAGCCAAAAAAAAAAAAAAAAAAATGTTCCTGTTAGTTTTATAAACAAAAGACTAACACTCGTTACGTGCAGTCTTAGAAATAACTATACACGTCGCAGACAGTCTTAAAAATAACTATACAACACTCAAGTGAGTGCAATCAACTAAATGAGATTCTTATCACCAGTAATTTAAGTCAACACCTTAGCATCACAGGACTGGTGGCCCAGCTGAATTTAATGATCATTAAATTACTAAGAGTTCGTCTTTAATAGAATATAAAGCTATCATCTCAGCCCAAGGAGGTCATCCTTGCAGCCAGGTAAACAACACAATTCTAAATGACTATATCGTTGCCGAGGCCCCGGACGATGCTTATCTATGGGTCATCCTCTCCCAGCACCGTGATGAGAGGCCGCCCGGTAGGCCTGCCTCCCTCCTGAGAAGCCAACAGAAAACGGAATATCAGGGAAGAGTTCCACTTGTGCGATCTATGCCATTTGGGAATGGTGTTCCTTTTCTATCATTAAGAATATAATCTTTCAAATTGAGAGTGAATTGTGTTTAAAACACCCAAATCTTCTCTCTGGCCATCTGATGACATACAAGAAGCTACATAAAATTTCTACTCATGCAAATATATTCAAAGTTGTAACATCTACATGTTGTAATATCTACATGTTATCTAACTGTATTAGTAAGTTTACAAGACTTGTGTACCTTGCTGGCGTGACCTGAAGGTGGGAGCAATAACGGTGTAACCTCAACCCCACTTCCTTCATCCCTGGTGACCAGCAGACTCCCTGCCGACAGACACAATGAGAGAGTTAACTGACGTAAGGAGTTTTATGCTCAGAAACATGCAAATAATGAAATGTTATTCTAAAATCCTGAAGTTTGTCTTCCTCCTAAAGTATGCAGCAAAGGTAATGGAGAAAAAAAATTGCACTGGTGCTTACCAAAGTTGCGTCCTCGGACAAAGGCCTCGTGTGAACTTCTGAGGGCGTCGCGGGCGCTGAAGATAGACTCCTGGTTCTTGTATGAGGTCGAGTCTCCTGCCAACGTCACAGAATCTCTTGTCACTGGACGCACTGCACCCGCATCTACCCTTGTCCCCTCGTCTGCCTGTGGCTCCCGTTTCCTCACCTGCCACACACCAGCCAAGTCTTCTCTCGTCCTTACATCTCGCATGCCAATGTCCCGCAACATCGGCAGTGCGTTGGTCACGTCCCCCTTCGACTCCATACCTCCCAAAATCTCCGGGTCTTTCATCACATGTGGCACATCACGCACGTCCTCCCTTGTCTCCTCGTCTGCTGGTGTTTCCAAGATATTTTTCGGCCGCTCTTCCTCGCCATCCTCTCCACTCACCTGTGCATTTGTAGGGACTATTAGGCAGTCTTCATTTCCATCTCCGGACTTTGATAGATAACTGGAGCGAACAAGTCTAGTGTGCACTCCAGCGGTGGGGTTAGAAGGACCGTCAGAAATGAAACCAACAGCTTTTGATGGGTCGTTTTGCTCGAACGACGGAGCTTCAGTTGCGTTTCCAGGCCATGTTGTGACGTCTGGTCTTCTTACCAGACCAGAAGCCGTGATTGCCGTATCCCTTTGAGGATGTGTGGCACTCCCCGTGGTTGAGGAGTGATGCACTTTACTATCACTCTCATCACACAGTTTAACGTTACACACGTTAGTACTTTCGGCGGCCGAAGAATCATGGAGGGAAGTCAGACTGAGGCTTGAACACGATGTTGTTTCAGATTCCTCCGATCTCTGCTTGGGTTCAGAGGACTCACAGTCAGCTGCATATCCTGATATGAGACCTTTAACTGCGACTGTTTCATGCTTCAAAATACTCTGAATCTCTCTCGGTTTGTTCCTGAGCGGAGATATGGAACTGACACTCTCTTCCTCAAAAAAGCTAGACTCTTCTTCAGCCATGGAGTCTTCTTGGCTCTCCAGACTAAGGTCGTCTGCAGTCTCGTCTTCCTCAGATGTACTGCTAATGGACTCGACCTCTTCCAACCAGTCGGCTTCCTCAGTGATCCTTCTCCTGGCCTCCTCCACCCACCTCTCCCCAAACACTGGAGCTCTTGGAACTGCGTCGCTGCCACAGACACCATTAACATTCATGCCATAATCAAGCACTTCATTCACGTCTCTGTCTCGATTTTCCTCTGGGTCGCTATCGCCTGATGTCGTCTGTGAGGTGGTGTTCATCGCCACTAGGTTGTGGCGCCGATAAATAGACTGTATATTTCTGGCTTCAAATTCCATATTTTCTAAAATTTCTTCAATATCAGATTCGTCCTGTGGTTGGGTATTGTGATCCGCGATGAGTCGGCGGACGTGGGCTTGACCTTCGGCTTCGGAGTCGAACTCAGGCGACGGTGGACTTTCCCCTACTTCGGCCGCGGCCCAGATGTCGCCCAGGAGTTCCTCGTTACGCCACGATAGAGGTTCCCCAAGTGATCTTGGGGTATGTAGCCTCAGGAAATTGTGGCAACTCTTGAACAAGAGTTCGTCCTCCTCCTTCTGGCGTTGGCAATTGAGAGAACGCCCGGAACAATCTTCGTATTCGTCATTTTCCGACTTCGATGATCGAGACGAATTTTCTTGTAAGGAAATGAACTCGTCATCCCCTGATTTGTGATTCTCTAATACTTTATCCATTGGTTGACAATCCTCTGGTCGTACTTTGCATTCCAAGGACTCCCCTCTCCCTGTTTCCCTCGATGCTAGAGATTCCTTAGCGTCCTCAAAGTTTCTGGTGGACTTGGCACATTTCACAAATCCCTCTCCCTCTAGTTCTTTACGGCGTTTTGAAATTTCCTGAAGGTTGTTGGTTTGGTTGTTGTGTGCAGCTTCCAGACTTCTGGATTCCTCGGAATTCACGGTGGTGTCGAGGTCTTCAAGTTCTATCCTATTCTTAGATTCCTGAACATCCTTAGCCTCTGTGAAACCATCAAGTTCCTCCAAGTTTACGAAATTAATGTTTTTCAGATCTTCTCGCACTTGGTTACCCATTTCTCGCAAGTCATTGGACTCCTCAGAATCAGGATTGTCCTCGAGGAATTCATGTTCTGCAGCATCACTAGATGTCTCTAACTCTCTCGTGCCTTGCAAACCAACAAGTTCTAAGCTTTCACATTCATCGGCCAGGTTCCTGAGCAGCTTATTGAAAACCTCGTCATTGGGCGAGGCATTCGCGTCTATCTCTTCATGTTCCTGCTTCTGTTGGCTGGGGACACCATCTTCATGGGCGTCACTTTCTTTTTCCACTTCAATTCTATTTCTGTCATTATTATTATTATCATTATCATCATTTTGGTTCAACTCCCGGTGTGAAGCCTCTTCCTTCTTCACCTTCTTCAGTCTGTTCCGGGCCCATTCCTTGGCAGCTGGGGTGAGAGCGTAGAGTTTTTCACTTCCGTTGTCCTCCACGTAGATCCCCATGTCCGCTGCGGAGGACGAAGTGGTCCCTTGGGCCGCCTTCTCGGCACGAACCCTTTCGCGAAGCCTCAGGACATCTAGAAAGAAAGAAAAAAAAATGTGCGACTGCAGTTCCTCTAGCTTTTTAAAAAGATAAATCAACTTTTTGGCGTTTTTTATCCAAGAAATCAGTATACAGGATGTCAAGAGAATATACACTGCGATTGATCTGAAGTCTTAGAGTGTGTTTGGGAAGGGTGAGTGACGGTGGAAGGTACTGGAGGTGTGTATCGAAGGAGGAAGGTACAGGAGGTGTGTGAGGGTGGGGTGAGGAAGGGGTGCATGTGACCGAGGAAGTGTGTGTGTGTGTGTGTGTGTGTGAGCACCAACCGTTGACACAGTCCCGCTGTCGCTGGTGATCCCGCTCAGCCCACTCCCGCCTGGTGGCCCGCTCGGCCTCCAGCCCGCCCACGCTCCTGCAGGAGGAGAGGGGAAGAGAGCCAGTCAGTCACGAAGGAGCGATGAACCAAGCAAGCAATAACATCTATACAGCGTTAAAAATAATGACAGGTTTCTACTACTGCAGTAGGGTAATGTAGCTACCATCAAAACATAATGCTGTGGGACGACTGACAACAATGAACGACTTAAATCCGTCTTGTGTATCAGTGATGTAAACAAGGGATGCAACACTATGTTTTCCGAAGGCGTTCTTTTTTTAACCTACTTTACAACTAATTATACTTCACTTTCCACGAAAGAAAATGTATCTCCTATGGTTCTTGACATTTGTAAGGATTATGTGTCTACAAAAAAATATGGTTTATATTAGTAACAATTCCAAATGACCAAGATCGTAATTCTTCTCATACACATAAAAATGTTAAATCTGCGAGAAAATTTATGACAGACCGAAAAACTTTGTCACATTCAAGTTTTAGCATCAAACACCTTATATACAAGTGGCACCATCATCTGATCTTACTTATAACAAGAACGTGGATTTAAAGAGGCTAAAATAAAGTGTTTTGACGTTCATAAACACATTCAGGATTCTCTCTCTGTCTCTCTCTCTGTCTGTCTGTCTGTCTCTCTCTCTCTCTCTCTCTCTCTCTCTCTCTCTCTCTCTCTCTCTCTATAAATATATATATATATATATATATATATATATATATATATATATATATATATATATATATATTACCATGCTTCTGCAGCTGCTCGGTCGACTGGGAAGACTGGTCGATCGTCCAGGTAGGTTAGGTTGCGGCAGGCGACGACCAGTGTGTTGCGGTAGGGCCTGATCTCCCGCACCACAGGGTTCCCACTCAACTGCAGCACCCGCAGCTCCCGCAGCTCACCCACAACCTGCGGCACGTGTCACAGACGAAAGTCTGGCGGAAGGTATTTCTAAAGTATCTATGACTCATAACTTCTATGGAATAGCCTTTAGCTACAATGATAACTTAATGATCAGTAAAATTATCAATCAACAATAATTTTTGAATTATATACTTTACATCAATGGATATTACTATTAAAAGTGTTTCTATATCACATACGATGATCTGTGACATGGAGAGAAGGTACAGTCTAATGTGACATAGAATTACATCACACAGAACATGTATACTGCTAAGGTGATATGGCGCTATATGCGACGCATCGTAAGCCATGGAGTATTCAAGGTATGGCATGCCTACTATATCACCACAACATACTTCACACAGTGTATCACATCACCAAGACACTGGAGTCTTTCCCTGGTACATCAGCTACAAAACTTGCGAGGTGGTCAAACCCTGCGTCAGGCAACAACATCTTCGACAATGTTTTCCTCAGTCCCACAAGACAGGACCACATATGACCATCGCCATTATAAAAACGATCTTGTGTAGTTTTCTAAAACTGTTTTCCACCAGATCTGTTATCTTCCTCAGTCTCTACTATAGAGCAAAATTTATTTTAGAACACAGCCGGTCTTTGTCCACCAAGAAATCAACCAATGAAAATTCACACAATGAAATGAATATCAACTTTTTCTGTTTACGTAAACGCAAACTTCAAAGTGTAATATAAATTTCCAATTCTTTGGACAAAGTCAAGCTGTATTTAAATGGATGGACTCTCCTCCATCCAGATGGCTGCCTCAGGTCTAGGAAACTCCCTCACATTATATTCACAGGTAATGATTGTTTGTCTGTTTAGTGGCTGTGACGGTGTTGGATATAAGGGAGCACCTGGGTATGTGAGAGGTAAATAGGTATAATAGGGTACTAGGTACGAAACGGTACTTGGGCATCATGAGGTAATGGGTACGATAGGGTACCTGGATTAGATAAGGTTCCTGGGTATTTAGGGACATATGAGGAAGGTTACCTGGGCATGAGGAGGTCCCTGGGTAAAGGAGGAGTGAGGTACCTGGACAATGTCGGAGTACTGAAGGTTGTTCTGTGAGAGGTCAAGGCAGGAGAGGAGGGGACATCGACCCAGCCTGGCGAGCTCCTCGTTGCTGGAGAGGCGGTTGTGGCCCACCTGCAGCGTCTCCAGGCGCGGGAGGCCACCTGTGTGAGGCTGGTGTCAGACCAGGCTCCGCCACATCACACCACACCATACCATACCACACACGCTACTCAGGCAACAATGATCCTCATGAACAATTTGGATCCAAAGTGAAAAAAGAAGTTGCTATGATGTGGGTTAGGTTTCTCTCTCTCCGCAAGTACTCCACTCTACAGTTAGCACAAATAAAAAGAGTTTTATTACAGATCTCCGAAGCAGCAGTGAGGAAGTATTAAGTGTAAACAATAACGTAAAGATTTCCCTATACTCCCGCCCAAATGATAATAACAAGACGCCTGGCATCTTACAGATGTGCTCTATGTTGGAGATCATGTTGTAGGCCACGTTGAGGGTGACCAGGGAGTACAGGTTCTGGAGGCCGTCCAGGGAGGTGAGGTAGTTATTGTGGAGGTACAGGGAGCGGAGGTTGCTCAGGTGCTGGAGGCCGGAGATGGTGCGGAAGCCGTTGTTCTCCAACCACAGGCATCGGAGCCCAGTGTATTCTTCCAGGTTCTCGATCTCCGTGTAACCTGAAAGAAATAGCAACAATAAATAATAATAATAATAATAATAATAATAATAATAATAATAATAATAATAATAATAATAATAGGATAATGGATGCCAGAAAAAAAGAGAACAGAAAGAGTACTATGGCCTGGGCACCCAAGTGGCAACCACCACATGCTATGGGCGCATAGAGCGAACATGGAATTCGTCAATAAAACACACACTTCTGCATGGGATGGAACTGTGGCTCACCTCAACACCGTTGCTGCATCTGTTTTCTCGTCCCTGGCTGTCGTCTGTGGTGTAATGACCTAATTGTAAGTACCTGTCTGTACAGTACGAGGACAGACTTCTATACTCAACTGAACTTCAGACAATACAAACAGTTCGATTCTGCCTTACAGACAATAGTTCGATACTGCTTCATACACAACTGTTTGACAAAGCTTCATAAACTATTGCATTACTGCGAAATTTATCAACAGTGACGAAAAGCTGGTGCGCACAGTGTGTACAATAACACACCAACAAGACTACCACCCTACCCTCATCTATCCACCTTGATCACCAGCAAAGCTGACTCTCCTGTAAGGCAAATCTCAGACTGCACTGCCTCGAAC
Source organism: Panulirus ornatus (assembly GCF_036320965.1). Lineage (NCBI taxonomy): Eukaryota > Metazoa > Arthropoda > Malacostraca > Decapoda > Palinuridae > Panulirus > Panulirus ornatus. The sequence continues at coordinate 3,390,592 of NC_092261.1, forward strand.
CCTGCCTCTGACCTCTGAAGCTGAGGCGACTCCTGAATAAAGTGATATCTCGTAACTATATCACTCTCAGATAATTAGATTCCTAACAACCCTACTCAAATTATCAAAATGTTAATTGATCTTTACATGGTCTTACCGTTATCATGACCTTTACAGTGATTTAACTGCTAACTGAACTATGACTGAATTGTCATCTTTCCTTTAAACTGGCTTAACTCAATTAAACTTTACGTCGATTTAACTGTCAGCTTACCTTTAAACTAGCTTAACTGTCAATTGAGCTCTGTAATAAACGTCAAATGAACAATGTCGGTGATATCTACAGTAAAATAAGATTTTTCTAATCGCCGTACCTTAACTGGCCTTAGAACTGACTGTAAGATCATAAACGCTGATTCTTTAGGAGAAACTTTAAATCTTCTGGGAAATGAAAGTGACTAGCGAACAGTGGCCCTATAAAGAAGTGACCCTTTAAATCTTTTGGGAAATGAATGTGACTAGCGAACTGTGGCCCTTTTGAAGAAGTGACCCTGTACTACCCTGGATGTGGAACTACTGTTTACTGGCGTCTGAAACAAGGGTTACCGTGTACCGACCTTGGAAATGGAGGTAGAGCACGTCATTAAGGGCGGGCACGGAGTAGAGATCATGTTGTCTGCACAGCTTCTTGAGGGCCTCCTTCGTCATCCTGGAGAAAGAAAACGCCATCAGAAGCCAACAGTCACCAGCAGCATTTAAAGGAAACTTTCATCAAATGTATAACCTTAGGGTCGTCTCTAAGATCCAATAGTTGTGCTTTAAAGATAGAGGCTTAGAAATACTAGGTATCTTGATATTACAAGTGTGCAAGTTGGTGGTGGGGCTACCAGGTACGTGGTAGGGTAAAAGATAGGTGGTCAGGTATATAAGGCAAGTGGTGTAGGTACAAGGTGGGTGGTACAGGGCACAAGGCGTACAGGTCGGGTCGTGAGAGGTAACTAGTGGGTGTCGTGAGGTGCTAAGCAGGGCAGTGAGGGGTACAATGTGAGTGATAAGGAGTATAAAGTGAGCCGTGAAGGGTACAAGGTGAGTGGTCATGCATGCTGGATGGCGGGTACCTGGGATATAAGGAAGGTACCTGGGATATAAGGCGGGTATCTGGGATATAAGGTGGGCACCAGGCGCTCCAAGATGCAGGGGCTGTTTTGGAGATCGCTAGTGGGGACACATAGTGGCAAATGCAACTCGAGTCGTGGTAAAGCCTTACCTTGGTCCTCCATGTTTCTCTTGGCTGTTCTCAGTCATGCTAGAGACTGACACATTCTCTATCTCAGACATTTTCCTATTTAACCTTACTTTCAATATGTTAAGCAAGTTATCACGTCTCTAGGAAAACGTTTTCCACTATTCATCTCTTTCTGTGACACTGTGGTTCTAGGGAAAGTGTTTGTGCATAAATCATGAGGTGCAGACAAGAGAATTTTCACACACTAATAAACTTTCATGTCACCACGAGACAAAAGCGTCCATGTCTTATGGTTGCCAAGGTAACAAGGACGCGAGGCTGGGGGATACTAATCAGTGCTGCCATCTATTGCTCAGACAAGAAGCTTTAAGACATTTTAATATTAAAATCTACCTCAAAAGCAAAACAATTTCATTCAAAAACATATATAAATGTAATGAGTAATTTTTTGTCACTGGATACCACACTGAATTAGGAGATATAAATAAAACTCCACACTCATATCAATGGCAAAAAGGCATAGTTTTAATGCAAATAGTAACTACATAAGTCAACGTCTCTAATGAAGAAGACCTTACACGGTTTATATAATTCTCTTTCTTACCCCTCAGGTTTAGCACAACGTAACACAATACATATTCATGCAATGCACTTTGTAAATATACCCGGTTTATGAAACTTATATCTACACCTGTAGTGAACGCCTCATTCTTAATATGTACATGTACGTCATATTCTATTCGTCTGAATTTGTCTTGTAGCTACCCAGAGCCTAGTTTGTTAAGGACATGCAGCAAGATGTGAAAGCGATCGGCATATCGGTGGTATAATGCCTTGCCACTTTATGTGATCATCATGCTTGGATGAAGAATAAATCATGACTATACCCATTATTCCTCTAAACTTTATATCCCTTAATTACAGTAATTCACACATATAAACGTTAGTAAACTAAAAGCTGATTAATATATAGTATTGATGTCATTTGCAAATTAATCTAGTAATAATTCACTATAATATATATATATATATATATATATATATATATATATATATATATATATATATATATATATATATATATATTGACTGATAGATTTAGGCTCGTGTGATCTATTATAGTTTCTCCAGCGCGTCCTTGGTAACCACACCTTGACAACCGCATTACCATGGTTACCGGGACGCCGCCGCCGACCGCACAACCCGGCAAGTTAGTAACTGTTGCTTGACTGAGGACAGTAACCAGACCAAGTTATCATTGCTATCAGGTGGTTATGTCTATCATCTGTTATAGAAAGTAAGAAGTGTCGTTTCAGTCAGGTTAGTGTGAAAAGATTGCTCATAAAGAAATTCGCTGGAGATATCCCAAGGACATAAGTGTGATGGTGATTCTTGTTCGACTGTCCCTTAGCTGATCCAGTTAAACAGTCACCATGATGAAGACGACCAGGAAGACTAAAGAGTTACAGTTGCTGTCGGCCATTGGTTTCACAGGTTAGTCTGTTACCCGTCGAATACCGAAGTCCTTGGGGGCTGTCTATTTGTCCCTGTCATCGGTCTGTCTATCTATACCTATCCTAGGGCTGTTTGTCTCGACCCTGGGGCTGTCTGTCTCGACTCCTGGAGCTGTCTACTCATCCTAATCTTTGGGGCTGTCTAACTATCTCCGTCAGGAAGGTATTTAACTCTCCACGTCCTTAAGTGAGTACCTAATCCAATTCTGCATCCAGTAAGACTTATCAGGACTGGCGGAGTATGATCACTGAGACCCCTGAATCAACCTGTGTAATCCGAAGGCCTGGGTTCGATCCCCAACAGGGATAGACGGCACGCACTTTACCTGTGTTCATCCTTCCTTTGGTTAGTAGAGAAATGGGCATGAACTTGGATTGGGGTGAAGCTCTGCAACTGGGACAGGCCTAGCCATCCGACAAGCTACAAATTCCCAGGGGTGTCTGTTCAAAGACATGGCCCTCACTGACAGGCCGGCAAGCTTACCAGGGGTGCCCATGTCCAAAGACATGGCCATTAATGACAAGTCTAGACTATCAAGGACTTGACGATACTCATACAATTATATGCAACTTCAATACATTTGTTTCATCGCACAACAATATAACCTAAAAATTTCATCCACTATGTCTATTTCCAGGTAAAGTCGTAGGCGGACTCCACCTTCAGGAGGACAATGGGCTGGTGTATCCTGTAGGCGTAGGCGTGGGCGTATGGGACCGTAGTGGTGGTCGTCATGCCATCTTGAACGCCCACAACCGCCCGGTAACAGCCCTTGCAGTCTCCAGGTCCGGGCGAGTGATCGTCTCCGCTCAGAACAGCGATCCAGGATGCCAGGTGGAGAATTCTTTCTTTCGACTTTGCTTTACGTTTCTCGTCTTTAAAATATTTTGTTTTGTCTCACAATGATGTAAACATTCACTTTTTCCACGTTAGTGGTTTGAAATACTGGTTCCTTGTCTATCATCGTATTTCATAAAATTCTATCGATGAAAATATCAATGTTTTCCATGTTTGCCTTACAATAAGTTTCTCGTTCATACTATATTTGTTGTGTTAACATTATCTCCATAGTAACCAACAACTGTGCTTTACGCTGCCAGACGTTTGTCAGATATCATTCTATTGATGCGTTGGGCTCAGGTGTAGCCTATGAGGGCTAGACACCCTACTCAACTATACATAAGATGTGCACTGGATTAGCTTATTTGCAGACCTCCCACTCTTTCACCCAGTGAGGAACTAAGACAATTTCCGTCCACTTAACACACCTGCAGGTCTCACATGAAAAGGCCTAATACTTGTGACCGTTAGGCACTGTAACCACACTTGGAAATATAAGGATTGTCATTTCCCGACGCCAATATGGTAGTTTCACCAGGTCCATACTTATGGCACCCACAAAAGCGTAAGATGACACGGTATGAATTTACTGGTGTACGGATGTCGACTGGATGTCAACTAAACGTGACCTATTCTCTCGTCTTTTACAATCTCATGTGTAGAGCAGCCGTTACATCCTGTCACTCTTTGCAAGATCACAATGTCTTCCTTGCACGTTAGATCTCTACACAAAATTATACCCTTTGTAGGAATTCTGGTGAACAGGGATGAGAGCCAGAACTTAATAATCAAGGTTGGGACAGTTAACTCATGAGTTGACTGAGAACTAGCCTACCGTTTTACAGCAAAGAACTAACCTAACCTTTTACAGCAGGTCACCATGTGACAATATTCTAACATTCTCAGCCTCTCCACAACACTCATTCACTTTACGTATCATAGAGGGGTTGAGGGACGCCAAAAAGGGTGAACATTTTTTATATATGTAGGATTGCCACCTGGGCATTAACTGCTGAAGTGCTGAGCGGAGGTCGGTCGACAATAAATCCTACGTAATAAGTGTGACATGATACGGAGCTCCCCACGCTAACATTACTAGGTCCTCATCCCAGGGGTTTGATCCCAACAAAAGAATAATCCCACATACACAAAGCACGACCGAGCTCTCCCGCGGACGGTCACCTCACCTGAGGAAGTCACACTATCTTTAAAAAGTCTTGCACACCAGAGCCGAGCAACAGTAGCCGCACACTGACTTCGTGTATTGCCTACGGGCACATCAGAGGAATATACTGAGCTCTTATGAGTCTCAAACACTGGTGTGCCTACCAAAGAGTTATTATTACACAGGAACGACCCCTGTATACTTTAACTTTAGGCTTCATATTGTAATCATGGAACTGCTATACTTTGACTCGCATCTCTGCAATTGCTGGGAATAACCATGATAATACGGAATAACCATGATAATACAAAGTGTCATTAAACCAAAACATTGCAAACCTAACTTATCCAAGGGTGTTTCCCCAATTTTAAGTTACTTCAATTTTAGGTTAGTAAGTACATTCATTTTTTTTATAATAATGCCTTGGGATAAAGTGGTGACTCCGTAGAACTGTAGTTTTATTACAGTAAACCCGCTATTCAAGGGCAATAAACATACAATATGTGCGTATATGGTCTTAAAATTGTTTTAAACACCTAAAGGTGTTCAAGATTTTCTCTCGAAACAATGACTGAAGCTCATGGTTAATCTAGCACCTACAGAAACAGCCTAGTATTTGTCCTGAAATTACCTACCTTTACACTATACTTGCGTACCACAAACTTCTTTTCTGAGCCAGGCACTCACAAGAACAGATTGTAGATATTCAATCTTCCGTATGATTTCAGGAGTTCAAATGTACACGGGGCCCTGCAGTGGAAGTGATAATATCAACAACGTCCAACCGGCAGGCCATCACAACCTGACCAAACACTTGCCAGCATTTCATTCATGATGGTCCAATGATTTCCTCACACTTTATCTTCGTATCTCACTCTTTTATGTATCCTGGGGTGTTCTTATACAATATTGTTAAGTTCAAGTTACACAGATTCCTTAGTTCTGCTGATATTCTATAAACAATACACTAGATTCCAAAAGCTTACAATTTACCCTCACCATCATGTGGCGTTCCGGATTTACGGATTCGGAATGACGTCACTGCACTCAAGATTTTTTTTTTTTTATTTATCGTATTCTCATTAGACAACAAAATGATTGTGTGTGTATATATATATATATATATATATATATATATATATATATATATATATATATATATATATTTTTTTTTTTTTTTCATACTATTCGCCTATCTCCCGCATTACCGAGGTTGCGTTAAGAACATAGGACTGGACCTTTGAGGAAATATCCTCACCTGGCCCCCTTCTCTGTCCCTCCTTTTATAAAATTAAAAAAAAAACAGAGAGGGGAGGATTTCCAGCCCCCCCCCCCCCCCCCCCCCCGCTCCCTTCCCTTTTAGTCGCCTTCTACGACACGCAGGGAATACGTGGGAAGTATTCTTTCTCCCCTATCCCCAGGGATATATATATATATATATATATATATATATATATATATATATATATATATATATATATATATATATATATATTCCCTAAAGTACAACACATACCAAAGACCATAGGTATTCCTTTAATCATGGTGTACCGTGATGCACCCCCTTCGGCAGGCGAAGGTGGTGGTATGGACGTACCGGGACAGAAGACAGTTGGGCAGCTACACAGTGCATCGGGAGGAAGTAGCGGCTGTGGCTGTCACGTCCGGTGATGAAGCCTACGTCGTCAGTCTTGGGGGTGTCCCGGATGGCTACCTTGTCGTTTGGCATATTCCCACTAGGAGGCCCCTCTGTAGTAGGTTCCTGCACTTACAGAAGTGTCTGTAGTAGGTCCTTGCACCACCAGGAAGCTCCGTAGTAGATTCCTGCACCACCAGCAGGCTCTAAGTAAGGTCTTGACACCTCTAGGAGTCCCTCAGCACTACCATTCCTTAGCAGTAAGCGAATGTTTAAAAATACTCATGTCGGTAAACTAAGAAACAAAGGGCCGCCTATTATCAATATCCAAAATTGCACTTATTTTGTGTACCTTCACAGCAGTTTATTTGTTCAATGTTAATTATATTCATCTTGTGTCAAAGCATTTGAAGAGTTCTTATAACCAACAATTAACAAATTCACAAAGATGTAATTGTGACATTACCAACTGGAAATTTGAACACGTTCAAATACAGGTGCCATGGCGGCGGAGCCAGGCCTAGGAACGGCTACTCTGCTCTGCACGGCTCCTTATACCCCTACGCTTATGGTGGTGGGTGGGCAGCGCAGGCTCCGCACCTGGACATTAAACCCGGAAAGCAACAGGCTAACGCCAACCTCCATCTCTCTCGGTCTTCTAGAGAGGAATTACACTTGTTTACAGGTACTTGTGTCAACCACCGAAAAACTACCTATTTACTACTCTACACGAAAAGTTTTGCACTCGTGGGGCCTCATCTACTTTCTCTACAATCATAACTTTTTAAACTTTTGTGTGATTTCCGCAGTTACAGTTTCATCCCATTCATCAACTTAAATTCTTTTTTTTTGCACGTTGATTCCTACAGCTTATTTATTAGAAGTGATTTTTACACTGGGACCTTCTTTTGCTGTCACATCTAAGCTCATCACGATCCACTTGCATGGACTGAATCTCAACCATTTATAAAGCCAGCTTTGGAGTTTGGATAGTCCCTTATCAGACTAACTTTGGAGTCTGTCCTGGCTCCCGTTGTTGCATCTTGGATCTTTAAAGAACTCAATCAATAATGCGTATCCATTCACAATAATCTTTCATCATAGCTACCATCACCATTATCTGTGTAAGGTCACTACAATACCTGGTTGTAGCTTACATTTAGGTCATGCCCTCAGGTGGACGAGAGAGAGGAATACCTGTTCGCTGCCACAACTACGGGAGACGTAGTCAAAGTTCGACTGAACACAACCCAACAAGGTAAAGACCATGCTCCTGTTCTGTCTTATCTGCCGAAAGGAAAGACAGGAGAGTACTTGGCTGGCAATTTACTTGGTGTGTGTCTGTCTGTCTGTGGTTCAAGCTTACAGTTTGTCTGTTTCTCTTTTGTCAGTCTCAATCTGTCATCCTGTTGGTCCATCTTTAACTGATTCTTTGTCAGTTTGTCTGTGTATGTATTGCTCTGTCTATCTGTTTGTGAATACTATTATTGTGTTATGGGGAGTCTTACTCGCGTGTTGCCGCGCCTCTAACTTTGTATATATGTACCAATCTTTACTATGTATGCACACATACACACACCGTAGCCTAAGCCAATATATATATATATATATATATATATATATATATATATATATATATATATATATATATATATATATATATATATATATATATTCCCTGGGGGTAGAGAAATAATACTACCTACGTACTCCATGCGTGTCGTAGGCAACTAAAAGGGGGCTGGAAATCCTCCCCTCCAGTTTTACTCTTCCGGAAGAAACGGTTGGGAGCCAAGTGAGGAGTTTTTCCCTCTAAGGCTCAGTCATCTGTTCTTGAACGCTACCTAAAAGGGGAGGGGGCGGGGGGCTGGAAATCCTCCCATCTCGTTTTTTTTTTAATTTTCCAAAAGAAGGAACAAAGGGGGCAAGGTGAGGATATTCCAAAAAAGTCCCAGTCCTCTGTTCTTAACGCTACCTCGCTAACGCGGGAAATGGCGAATAGTTTAAAAGAAAAAGATATATATATATATATATATATATATATATATATATATATATATATATATATATATATATATAATGTACGTGTGTGTGCGTGTGCATACTTGCGTAAGATGTCATTGGATTTGAGTCATTCCAAAACCTTTATTGGGCTCTCTAGCCAGGAGACCAGCAACTCTAATCTTAGAATATTCGGGTTTACTTACCCTGCCTGATCTTTCCAGCCACTCCATGCATATACAACTCCTTTCCTTCCTCTTACTCTCACATCCTGTTTTCATTATCTTCCCCACAAAACTTCCCTTCCAAATACCCAAGGTATGTACCCATTTCCTCAGTTTCTCCACTTCAAAAGAACAGCTCCTGAATCTTGTTTGTCAGATTTATTTCATATTATTGATATCTTTGCCTACTGTCTGTATAGGTCCATCTTCCCTCAGGAGTAGCTGTGCTAGAGTCTGTGATGGCACCCAGATCCATGTCTGGTTCAACTAGGCTCTCCCGTGCCCCCACACCCGGTGAGTGGAGCTAAGTTTAGTGGACCACTATCAGTGCTCAGGAAGAAGCCATGTTCACTGTGTAGGACCAAAGGTCAAGGAATGTGGTGATGTTGTGTACAACATATGTCTATATGAGGTGAGTGCAGGAAGATTTATGAGTAAGTGTTCTATGTCTTCAGTGTGGATGTTGCATCAAGGGCAAATAACTCTTGGATAAGTGGGAGCCAGACGCTGGAAATCCTCCACTCCTGTACCATTACTTTCCATAAGAGAAAAGAAACTAGGTCAAGAGCTTCCTCTAAGGCTTGGTTGTCTATTCCAGGTGCTACCTTGCTAATTTGGGGGGATAGTGATGCTGTTTCTTGTGGGGCAAGGTAGTGCCAAGAATGGACGAAGGCAAATAAGTATATGTACATGTGTCTATATATATATGCTTGTGTATGTGCATTTACATATATATATGTGTGTATGAGTGGATCGGCTATTTTTCATCTGTTTCCTGGCGCTACCTTGCTGACGCAGGAACAGCAAATAAGTATAACAGAATATTATCATTATTTTCTTCTTTTCTTTCATGCTATTCGCCATTGCCCGCATTAGCAAGGTAGCGTTAAGAACAGAGGACTGGGCCTTTGAGGGAATATCCTCACCTGGCCCCCTTCTCTGTTCCTTCTTTTGGAAAATTGAAAAAAAAAATGAGAGGGGAGGATTAAATAATAATTATCATTATTATTATCATTATTATTACTATTATTATACTTAATTGGTTTCCTGCATCAGTCAGGTAGCATCAGGAAACAGACAAAGAATGGCCCATCCACTCACATACACATATATATACATAAATGCCCATACATGCACATATACATACACATACACATACATATATACACATGTACATATTCATACTTGCTTGTCTTCATCCATTCCTGTCGCTACCTCGCCACACAGGAATTAGCGTTGCTATCCCCTGCTTTTTTTATACATATATGCCTCTCCTCAGGTATACAGACCTTATTTGTTCTGCCTGGTGGAGACCTACTAGTAGGTGACATGGGCGGCACAGTGCGAGCATACCGTCAGGTGGCAGGTGTGAGGGAGGATGAACGTGCTGGCCCACCCCGTGCCCATGGAACTGTAAAGTACACCCACCCAAAGGATCCCAGCAGACCACTCCTTATGCAGGTATAACAGAGTCGTAAAGGAAATTCTTCAAATATGGAATACAAAGTGAGAATCCTCTTAAATGTTTTTAAATGCCATGTGTTCAGTGATTGTCAGCTCTAGTTTCATTTTATTTTGTGTACTTTAGTTTTCCTTTCATCCAGCATTTCCTCTGTTGTTATGAATGTCTCTGTCAATTGGTGTATCACTTATTTATCAGCTGTTTTTTCCCTATCTCTTTATCACCTGGACCTCCTTTTCACTTTCTTCACACACCTTTCTAATTACATTCATCTCATTCAAAATTTCTGTATTTCTCTCTTAAGTCATTACAATTTTACCATTGTATTTATATGCCTATATTAACCTCCCTCACTATATCATGTCTCCCAGCAGCTGTGGGAGATTGAAGTGGGTGCTGGTATTACTTCACTGAGCATGGTGGGGAGAACAGTGGCTGTAGGGACAGTCAACTCTGAGATATATGAACTGACCCACCCAGCTCCTGAAGGCAACAAACAGCACCCATCAAAGTTGGCCAGATTAATGCCAAATAATCCCAAAAAGAACAGAGCCATGGATGAGAATAAGGTACTGCAGTACAGGAAGCAGAGGGATGAAAATAGGAACAAGAGACAATCAGGAACATCAAAGGACATTCTGGAGCTAGTGAGGTTGGAGTCAACACCACCTGAGGTTCAACTGTTGTCGACATGTCACTCTGAACCCATCTATGATGTTACGTTCCCCAGGTGAGCAAAGAATGGTGGTGTCATTCCTTATTAAACTTCAGGATATATGACATGTTTCTCAGGTGAGCTACATGATCTGTGACATATTCTGAGATAAGCCTCAGGATTTGAGATGTCACGTTTCCCAGTTGAACTACATGATCTGTGGTCATAATCCTACATGATATACAGGACTGGTGACATCACATTCCTGGTGAGTTACAGGATCTATGATACAAGGAGACTCATTGTCCAGTAATCTAAAATGTATAAACTTCATGACTATAGGTCTTAAGGCTGAGGTGGCAGTCTTGACAGATAGAGTTAACAATTTTAGATCCTTGTAAGTCCAAGGAAATATGCAAACCTCATATGAAATAAACGAGGGTCCTACAGAATACTAGAAGGCTCTACAGGTTATAGAGGGTACAACAGAACATTGGAAGATCCTAAAGAATACTAGATTTACTACAGAACACTGGAAGGTCTCACAGACTCAGAGTCCTACAAAATCCTAGAGGATCCCACACAATATAAGAGGATACTATAATGGATTCTGTAGGATAGTATAGATTCCTAAAAGATGTTTTACAACATATTATGTACAATAATGATAGCCATCAGAGGGATATTATAGGATACTAAAGGGTCTCAAAACAGTGGAATATGCTGAAGAGATATCAGAGATCCTCAGAGGAAATGCTGGTTAAGCAGTGTGTCCTTTGGCAGAGGTGTGGGTGAGCTGGTGGTTAGTGCAGGCATGGGGGGTGTGCGAGTGTGGAACGTGAGGTCCCTGGAGGAGGTGCTGCGGGTGGAACTGCCAGGCCTTGTTTGCTGCTGCTGCTGCGTCACTCCCACACTTCACACCATAGTCACAGGTAACATCGCACATTTCATTGTCAGCAGGCAAAATTATACACGCTGTAAGTACTTTTCACTGGTAACATCACACATCTTTAAAAAAATACCCATCAAAGAAAGTGATGTAGATATATTTAAACATTTGGGGGCATGCATAAATCAGAGTACATATTTGTGTAAATGTACACACCCTAGCATATGCACATGTTTAGATAATTGCAGAGGTTAGCAATGTGACACACTTGGGTTTAAGTTCCAAACAGACCAACCAGCTTATAGCCAACTCAGCTGTCCTCTGGGGATGGTTGATGAATAGGTAACTGGTGTAAGCTAGGGAGTTTATATATGTATGTATACACAAAGTTAAGATATGTTATATACTCAAGATTAAGAGATGAGGTAACATGAATCAAAAACTCCCTCCTCTCAACACAGAAACAATTATCATAAACTGAAATCACAACAAACATACTCCAATATGCATGTGCAACCGTAACTAATGCATTAAACATCTATGCAGGCTGGAGTGACGGACGGCTACGGGGGCTAGGGGCAGAAAGTGGGCGTGTACTGTGGACGGTGGATGATGCCCACCACGGGAGTGTGAATGCTGTCATTACTGTCAAGACGAGCCATACTGTCTCAGGAGGACGGGATGGACGGGTAAGCTGAAGTGACAGGGTGGGGCTTTGAGAGAGAGAGAGAGAGAGAGAATTGTCTAAATCCTTAAAGCATAGCCTAACCTATTATAACCCACAAGGTTCGAGTATGGCTAGTGGAAGGGTCTACAGTGCATATGGTGGCCACCCAGAAGGAACACCGAGGGGAGGTGACACATCTGGCCCTAGCTCCCTCACACACTCGTGTACTCTCCTGCAGTGGGGATGGCTCCTGTATCCTCTGGCAGCTGCCGTGAGTACCAACAGTCTTCTCGGCACTGGGATGAGATAGCACCTAGTCACTACCCTAATAATTACAAAGTAACAACTGGCTTAACATGGGGATGACACTAATTATCAGGCACCTTCAAGCTATCATGACAAAGGGACTACCAGATGCTATCTTACGCAGGAGTGACTGAGTCTTAAATGACTAAATAAAGACTAACAAGGGTGCTAAACCTTAAAACATAAACAAGCACATAATAACTACATTAACACTCACTCTCCTAACATAAGAATATCCATGTACCAGTTACTATAGCACAAGATACATCATGTATGAGGTCATCTAATCCAGGAATAACCAATTAAGTTACCAACAACTGTAACACAGGGATAGATGAGTATTAAACACTTTAACAAATATATGACTGAGATGCAGCTGCCATATGACAGGTGGGCAGCCAAAGGAAAAAGCAGATACCTTCCAACTTTACACTGCAATTAGCTACAAGCCCCTCTGATAAAGAGATGTCCAGGTATCACCCTCCATAACTGAGAATTGACCAGTTACCAACAATAATGACAAAGATTGACCAGGTGCAGTACCAATGACAAAAGTCATTCCACTGTTCTCCCAGCTCTCCATAAGAGCGAGCATATGAGTGTCTGGAGGGCTAAATCTGCAGGTTATCCTTTGAATTTGGACCAAAAAATACACCTGGACTATATGCCAATTTTTCTTTTCTGGGATTTTCTCTCAAATCTCATCATAGATGTTCATTGTCATACTGAATAAGGATCTGGGGTCTAGATGTTGCATTTCAGTTAATTATCCATGATATCAGTTTGATAGATGTGCTGTAAAGGCAAACCACAGACAAATGTATACATACTTCCTTGCATGATCTTAGAATTAGAGGTGAAAACGTTGAAGCTGATGTATTTATCATGAGAGGGATGGAAGCATTCATAATGAATATATCATGAATTACAGGGAACTGGAGCGCATTTATAGCTTGACAGCCCACACTGTCTTCCTTGGTGGGTGTGTTCTGAGCAGAGAAGAGATGGCAACAGTTGGGAGTGATGGGTCTGTGTTAGTGTGGGATCGTGATGATGGAGCCCTGCTAGCAGACTTACCTGCCTCCACTAGACCTATTACTACTATCACTGTTACCAGTGATGATACCACCTTGGTTACTGCTGGAGAGGATGCTGTCATTAAAGTAAGTAAGGTCTAGGCAATGAATGGGGAGGTTGCTGCTGTAAAGGTACAGGTAACTGGGAACTAAACAAGAAGATTGCTATCAGGGTATAGAGAAGTGGGTACTCTTGTCAAAATTTGGTAAACTGGGCTTTATTGTCAAAGTAAAGTCAATTAGGAATAGTTTCCTGCGTACAGGATACTGCGCTTTAATCAGGGTACAAGGAAATGTGTAACATCATATAGGTAAACAAAATTAAATTAAAAGGGGCTAAAGCTAAAGTGGAGGATATCTCAGCATGATACAGTCAAGGAACAAGTCAACAGATAAATAAGAACCAACATAATGATCCCTTTAAAGGTATGTGGATAAAATAAAGAATAGGTTAGTGAGGCTTCAAAACATAATGGCTTACTTTATAAATTTTCCATATGTTGCTTTGATGAATTTTAGTTAGCATGAAGTTGAAATATATGTATACCTATGTGTATATATCTATATATATGTGTATATGAGTGGATGGGCCATTCTTTGTCTGTTTCCTGGTGCTACCTCGCTGACGTGGGAAACAGCGATTATGTATACTAAATGAAATATATATATATATATATACATATATATATATATATATATATATATATATATATATATATATATATATATATATATATATATATATTTTTTTTTTCATTTTTTTTTTAATTTTCCAAGAGAAGGAACAGAGAAGGGGGCCAGGTGAGGATATTCCCTCAGAGGCCCAGTCCTCTGTTCTTAACGCTACCTTGCTAATGCGGGAAATGGAAAATAGTTTGAAAGAAAAGAATATTTTTTCATTATACTTGGTCACTGTCTCTCGCATTAGCGAGGTAGCGCAAGGAAACATACAAAAAAATGGCCCAACCCACCCACATACATATGTATGTATATATATAATGTATGTATATGGAGAGAGAGAGAGAGAGAGAGAGAGAGAGAGAGAGAGAGAGAGAGAGAGAGAGAGAGAGAGAGAGAGAGACAGCTGTTCAGAGTATGTCTTAAGTTATTGCCTCCTTTCCCCCACTTAATATTTCTAGCCACATCAAGTGTATGGTCTTGATTGCTCCATTCACTGTTTATGACATTTGGGGCATATATGTATGTTAAAAATTTTTGAATTATCCACTTCAGCCTAGAGGCAAAATATACAGTTGTTAATGCTTTAAGTGGTACTCCATGCATTACTAGATCCTATAGCTTAATTTTTTCAACACTGGGCAGTATGATGGAGATGTCAAAGATGCTTAAACACAGTCTGCAACATCATGTTATATTTTGTGAAGCTGTAACATTCTTACAGGATGGCAGACATTAGTGATGAAATCCCTTAGTAATCATATTTGTGGCAAAAACACTTCCAGTTCGCCTGGAGTCAGGGCTGTATTTCTGAATAGGCCAACTAGCCATGGCCCAATATGGCAACAAAGTTTTATTGCTAAATACACTGTCATACACAGTTATGTGGAAAAATAATACAAAGCTTATGTAGTCACTACCATCTTCAAATGTTCTTTAAACCATTTTTTTTTTTTTTTTTCAAAAGAAGGAACAGAGAAGGGGGCCAGGTGAGGATATTCCCTCAAAGGCCCAGTCCTCTGTTCTTAACGCTACCTCGCTAATGCGGGAAATGGCGAATAGTATGAAAGAAAATATAGGAAGAGTTTGGGCATGGGCAAGGCAACTTTGAAAAATTAGCCCAGGAGCAGACACAAGGATAAAGCCTGCCCTGTCAAGATTAATTCATATGGGCAGCAGAGCTGGATAAATTGAAGGGTGCATAGCACACCTAAGGAATGTTTTATCAGGTTGAGTTGTATATCATTTTGTTTTGAATTTTTTTTTCTACTTAATCACAGTGATAAACTTACAAAGAGTCATCTTCTCAGGATAATTGAAAAAAAAAACAACTCAAAATGAACAGTAGATATTGGGAGTGCCATAGTGAAGGAGTTTATGTCATATGATCTCATTACACCAGTATCAGGTTCTCAACTCCAAAAATAGTTTCTCTTCATGGCTACACATCCTCAATCTTCTCATGCCTTTCTTTGTGCTAAAAGCAAAAAGTTTCATTTTCACTAATAATTTCATTATAAGCAACAATATATTTTTTTCTATATATCACTTGTAGATTGATTACCATCATGAAGATATTCAGTTGGATGAAAGTAGCCATAGACCAAAGAATCTGGTTAGATTTTGACCAAATATCCAAGCCCTTAGCACTGGAAACTTTACATTACACCCAAGTAGATGAAGTGTTCTGTGATTAATTTCACTTCCACCGATTAAGCCACAACTGTGGCAGTTGCTTGTTTCCTAATCTACCTGGTTTACGGGAAAATTCATTCACTATGTTGCTCTTTTTCTCATCTTGTTAGTTTTGCTACTACATTCTGACCCTATGGCATATATGTTCTTACAGGTGTGGAACTGGAGTAAAGGTAGAGTGACACATGAGGGCCGAGGTCACAGTGGTGCTGTCACGAGAGTCAGCCTATCTCCTGACGGTCATGTATTAGCATCTGTTGGAAAGGATGGTGCTTTACTCTTCTGGAAGATCCCCTAGGTCATGCTTTCACATGTATATGAAAAGACAAATTCATCTGTGATGTAGGATGATGCCTTTCACTAATGCCAATTCATGAGCTTTTTCTGCTTCGAAATTCTACTTTTGAGCACCTTCACATAATTCAAAAGCTAGAACTTCCACGGTGCAAAGATCCATCAAGGATGAGTTACAGCAGAATAAGAAAGCAGTTTTAATTAAAAGAGTGCAGAAACAAGTAGATTTACAATGTTACCAAATTAGAGAAATAGTGGTAACAAGATGAAGCTATTATGTGTATTATAAAATGCCAACACTCGTTAAGGAGAAAGAGGGAAGCTAAAGGATTCTGGGATACTTGGGAAAACTCAAAAGACTTGTGGCAGAGGTTATGTGTCTTTGTTTTTTGGGTTTTGAGGGATCTTTGGTTTTGTTTTACAAGGATTCATGAGCATCAACCACTCAGGAAAAGGAGGGTAGATTCTCCTCAATGTTTTCATATCTTTTCCCTATTTAGCAAATGTCTGTTTGCATGCCTTAAGTAAACTAATTAAATGCCCTCAGAAGAAAAATCCTTTCTGTGTATAAACAAGCCATACACTCCTTCCTTCCTAAACTATGGCTCACTTGCCTAGTTATTGCTTGGTAATCAACCCTTTCAAATAATAACATTAAATAAAGCTGCAAACCACACAATGTAAAACTCAAAGCAATAACTATTTGCTTTGTAATCACAAACATTCAACACCTGCACAAAAAAATTAAATCCAATAATATTCCACCTCAATACGCTTGGCAAACAATACTCGTTAAACACATTATCCTCTCATCCTATTAATTTATATCCAAACATCAACCCATAGCAGAAATAATAATCTTAACTACCCAACACTTTAACAAGCTATACTTGCAATCCTCCCTACTTCCCCAATAAACAACGTTGACAAAACACATTTACAGAGCAGCAAACTCCAGAGACAAATGTACCAAGTCGCTAGTAACCATCAATACTTTAGACTAGAGCCTTTGAGAGTTTACCATTTATAGAAACGAATTTTTGATATTCAAATGTACATACAAATTAAAGTTTTTCATAAACAACTGCTCTCCAACCTTAGCAAGGTATTTTCAGGCACAAGTGAACAGCATCATTTGCATGCATCGACTATTAAGCTGCTTTGTTACACTGGTGTTATCTACATCGTTATGAAATTAATAACATATCTTCAACCTGCCATATTACTTGACTCCTGCCGCTCAAAGAAAGAGCTGTTCACAAAAAGAGGCTTCTTGATCCCGGAATACACATAAAACATTTTAATTTTCTTAATACTTTTCATATTGTTACTACAACTATCAACCAAGTAAATTCTTTTCAATAAAATATCAGTAACAAATATTATGTTTTATTTGGCAAGAATAGCACATTGAATTAAGTTGAAAAGTCAGAGGCTGAGGTGATTGCCAATTTATCAAATGAATTTTCTGAAATATGCTTTGATGCAGTAAAGAACAGTCATAATATGAAATATGCTTTGATGCAGTAAGGAACAGCCATAGTTCTTTATATGAACACCTGCTTCTCCATTTTATACTATCAACTACACTTTGAATGATGAAAGGTTATGTTTTATGTAATTATAACTTATTCCTAAAATATGAACTGTAATTACCACAAAAAATATCTGTATACATATTTCAGAAGTGTAGCAACTGTCACCATCATTCCCTGAATCTTTCAACTGATCCACCAGTTTTCAGAAAGCACATCAAGACTGAAGAAGGACCTCATATTAGCTAACAAGATGTAACCGAGATCTATGCAATAATAAAAAAAATCATTCTATCACAATATACATTTACAATTTCCATGTGAATCCAAAAATGTGGCATGCACTAAACTTCCATAGAGATGTGGATAGCATTCAATCACACTTACAAGAGAAGTAGAAAGTTTGAAAAATCCAAACTATCTTTACATAAGACAATACTGTACTACAATTACTTATCAAATCAATTACAAAGCTCACTCACAGTTCATCTAAATGGGTAATTTTCCCCATAAATTAGTAAAATACTTGATGATCTATGTCATGAATATATATGATACTGACAACTTGTCACAACATTGCACTAAAAATAAAAGGCTGTTAACCAATTAAAATCTTTCTAATAAAGTTAACATACATTCAATATTAGACAAACATGAATCCAAAACATTCTAGATCTTAATCTGTCCAACTGTTGAGTATGACCTCCTCCTCTGGTTACTACTTAAAAACATTTGGAATAATGTATAACAAATTGAACTGGCTTAAAATAGATTTTACTATATATTTCAAGTTCTCATAAAAGAGATGTTTTGAAATCATCTAGAAAATCATGCACATGGATTTCACAGCATCTATACATGCACAAAATTATCAGACTACAGTAATTTTATAAAAGTATATTTCCAAATTCTTAATTTCTATTTCAAATGGTTACTTGGAATGGTACAAGGAACTGAAGCAACTACAAATAATAATAAAAGAGAACATGATCTATACAAAGAATTAGGAACCATTTCATAGAGATGGACTACATTTAGCTATTTCTGTGATGTCTGTGAATTTCAATAAGCAGATGATTTGAGGTTATGTAAAAAAATATATGCAAACTGTTTTTAAAGCATAGGAATGCTTGTATGGAGAAAAACAGTAGAACTTTCTATCATAGGGACTTTAAATTGTTCATTTTTCTATCATAAATTATTATCTGTGATGGTAAAAGAAACTTAATGAAATGTCTGTACCTGTAATAAGTATATTTCAGTTACAGCAAGGAAATCCCTTATGATCCTGAAAGACCTTCTTAATGAAAATATTACACAATTTGCTAAATTTCAATTAAGGCACATATATACACCATAAATTTGCCCTGTACATCCAGCTTTTACAAGTGCCAAATACTTAATATGAATGGAAGTATCCACACCTTAGCAACTACTTTAAATTTTGGAATAGGATTCATTTGAGCTATCTGGTTTAGAAAATCTCAAGTATTAACAGCATGGATTGCTTCTATCAAGCTGAAAGTAACAAATACTCATGTCTACCAGAGGAAGTGCATATCTACTATTACAGAAACAATGTGCCCTACAGTACCTAAAAGATAAGATAGTAGGAAAATTCCTTTACCTGGTGGTTGTTTAAAATGCTATCTAGTTAAGATCATATAAAAGCTCCCCATGATTAAAACATCAAGAAGAGACTTCGCTACAAAAGTACTATACTAGATATTCAATACTTCATACCCAAAACAACACACAAGGTCAAAATGCAGTAAGTCAACAACAACAAGTCACTGCAAATGTGAAAAAATTAAGACGAAAAATTTAAGAAAACAATAAACCAAACTAAAAGATCAATACTGTGTTAAAGCAAGCTCCATAATGATTCTTCATACCAAAGAAAAAATCAGTAACAAATATAAATTATATGTGTACAGGGTGAGAGTTTATGCACAGACTAACATAAATGGAGAGACATACCATAGTAAGATAAGTAACAAATTACATTAATGGCAGTATTTACAAAGGTATAAATACATATATATACTATCCTTATGTGAATTTATAGTTTAATGTCTGCTGAATAAAGTAAAGCTTTGAAGGATGGTCATGACTAAAAACAGATAATGCATTGTAACGAATAAACTTCACAAGTTGCACAATAAAAATTCTTGTTAAATTTCACGAAATTCAGGGTCAGGATCTCAATCTCATGAAGCTTACATTAGAACTATAAATTTTAAAGTTCAACCTGTTAATCAGCAACTTCTTACACTAATTACCGAAGTGAAAATACATTTGGAAGCCTCCAGTATACAAAGAGGTTAGAAAATCCAAGATCTTAATATGACAGAGCAAATGGTTCATTTCACATGACAAAAAGTAGTCTGCCACCTACAGTAGACAAAGCTGAAACCTCATTCATAAACCATCAATGCATCAATTCCAGTACCAATACAACCAACTCAAAGCTTTACGCAAAAATGCATCGAAGGAATCTACCATCCTGCTGTGAATGTAGGAAAAGGTGTGTAGGATACAGGGAGTCTGAAACTAAAGTACTATAATTTTGATGTTACAAGATGCATGCAAATAAAGTGAACTGTACCTCTTTCTGAATTCCTTTGCAAAATATAAATCATGGGCAGTCTTATCCCTTTCAAATGTTGGCAGCATGATGAATAAATCCTTTTGGCATATATTATGATGCACCTCTATATAATCTAACTCCAAAAATCTGCAAGCTCTGAAACCTGTGAAGAATCTCTTTATTTATAAAGTGTAGTATCTAAAAATAATGCATATCAATGACTTAAATGAACAGCTTTTTAGTGAATATGATTACATGATTTTGTAACTTCACTACATGAGAACTACTCCCAAATCATTCATACAATTCTGAAGTCTTTTATTCAAAAATTATTGGCAAATCAAACCTCTCTGAATCAAATATAGCCATACCCATCTCCTTCTGAAATTTTATTCTTGTGCAACTCCAAACATTCCTCCATAGTGTCATCTATTTCAGGCACGGGCTCCCATACTTTTTGTTTGTCTCATTATCAGTTTTCTTCTTTTTACTTTCAGCACACTCTTATACACTGCTGGTCATCCTTAAAATATTCACATTAAGTGTATGAGATTTCTCCCACTGAGACAGTATGGTACTGCTGATGACATTATAGGACATCAATATCAGACTACTCATGAGTATAAATAGTATGGGGAAGTGGAAAGAAGTTAGAACTATTTTCATCAAAAGTGTTATAAGTTTAAAAACAAAGCTGTTTAAGTAGGAAAAATATCTTAAATCACTTTCCATATCATCAAACGGAATTACAGAATTCACTTTATGAGCTTACAGTATATTTCATAAAACTATGGTTTTACACACATATGTTAACCCTCAGTAATAAATAAGAAAAAAAAAGTAGGAGAAATGGTTCAATATTCAACTTCACATATTTCCATCCTAATGATTCAGAACAGAGCTTTGTACATGGACAAAATATTTTTTTGATTAGTTACCTTCTTGATTATTCATTAACATTCATCAAAATAACCTATTACAAACTGAAGGAAGATAAGTCAAAACAAAAGTTTCATAGTACTGGGGAAAAGGCATAAAAGATTAAGTACAGTTGATCACTTTTTCTCCAGACACCTAATAAAAACAAACGGGATAAAGCGAACTGGAACAATGTGGTATACTGGGGTCGATGTTCTGTCAATGGACTGAACCAGAGCATGTGAAGAGTATGGGAAAAACCATGTCAAGTTTCTGTGGACCTGGTTGTAGATAGAGTCGTGGTTTCACTGCACTGCTCATGACAGCTAGAGAATGGATGTGAGCAGACGTGGCCTTTCTTTGTCTGTTCATGGCACTATCTCATTAACACGGGAAATGGCAATCAAGTATGAAAAAACCTAATTGTGTGTTCATGGTACTACCTCATTAATGCAAGAAATGACAAGTATGAAAAAGTGAGTAAACTATCATTAACCAACGTCCATCACCATCTTGAAGGTTAAATGACGCAACACAAGGACCATGTGAGATCACATCTTTTGTTTTTCTCTTTATTATATCAAAGTCAGAATGAAACGCTAATTCCTGAAATATTTTGAAGGCTTGTTATTTGATCTATCTATATCTCTGATGTCTCTTCCCTTCATAAAGGGGGTGGCGATGGCAAGAGAGTCTCCATAACTGGTGAACTCCAGTGCTGTTTCTCAGATTAGATCTCATCATCTAAACTGAGGTATGAGTTCTTGTTGTTAGTAAAACGTTTACCAGACATTACTGTTGACTATAGGAATACTGTCATACAGGTTAGAATAAAGTTGTAGGAACACAGTCATAATGGATAAACTAAATTCATATATCTTTTGTGGTGTTTATCTTTTGAATTTTCAATCATTTCATAAGAAAGAAGAGGAAAAGAAAACTGAAAATATATGAAAAGGCAAAGATATTATCATACACTGCACAGATTAAACAATGCTGTCAGCCTCCAAGAATGCCCACTCACATGATACTGATTTTCATTCTCTAAACTAAATGTGACATGAAAAAAATGACAAACATGTACCAGAAAAAAAATGACAAACATGTAACACTATTTGCGAATTAAAAATGGACATTCAGAGTATCACATCTATGTAACAAAAGGCATAAAACCAAACATTCTACAAACCAAACATATTATACTGTGCCTTGGAAAAAAAAAAGTATTATCCAGTATAATACACATATCAAAAGATCCTCAAATATTTTAATCAAATGTGACATAATTATATCTGGCACACACAGTTAAATTGAGATACTTCATATTGAATACATCTATATAATTAACCTCCAAGCTAACAAAAAAAAATTTATATTAGAATGATATTCCATGATTTGTTTTGCCAACTAGTAATCTTCAATATTAAACTTATAGTAGCATATTTCAAATACTGAAATGAAAAAACAGCAGGTACATCAGCTAAATATCATTCAAAGCTACAGCTTTATACTACTAAATTTCTACTGAAATATCTGTTAAAGCTGAATTTTATCTATAGGTCCAGAAAAACCTAGTTTTACTAAACTAATGTCAATGAGCATCTTATTTTGTTATATCCATAGTCTTCTATACCATTAATAGCTGAAATTTCACCTAGCAGTTGAATGAGATTCTTTCACAGAGGAAATATGAACAAAATACATCAATTTGTACATAATGAAATGCACACCAATACAGGAATATGAACCACACTCATGACTAGACCATACAATTTTGACTACTACATGTGACAGATAGTGAATGAATATTTACCAATCAATATCACTGTTTAAGTTGGGCTTGACTTACACTTTGCATATATCAAAGCACCCCCTACCAAATGTATATCCTTTAAACTGCCTATGAGTTTCCAGCCTTAGTGAGAAAATAGAAACTTGTTTAAGGTACTATATGATACAGGAGCTTATGGAAATCTTTAATAAAATACCTTATTCAAACAGCAATATGTGCAAGGATTTCAATGAGGGACATGCAAATCTTAGCTTCACATGCAAAGTAATGGGGACGTAACCTTATGAAATTACATTTTAAAATGAGGAACCTAAATACCTATTTTTGCGGACCTGAGATGAACTTGAGTCTTCGGTGATTTAAACCAAAGGATACAACAGCAAGAATGGGGAAATTAATAACTCAGGACTTAAGTATGTGAACAAGGAAAAAATATCACTTGAAAGATTAATGCATTGCAAAGTAATTCATGAAATTTCAACATTCATCAACAAAATATTAAGATATGAGGAATTCAAATATAAAAGCAATCACAGTAGTATAATACATCAGAAAATTAATCTTTGAAAATCCAAGGTAATATAGAAATTAGTATGAGTGTACATTACAGACCAAAATTCAAGTTGTAGAACTATAATCCAATTGCTATGCCGAAGCTCCATCATTTTAGAATATGAATGAGAACAGATATTTCTTAACAGTTAGGGTAGTTCCTAGACTCATGTTAAATGAAAAAGAACACTAAAACAAAAAATTCATTTTAACAAAGATTCATGACAAAATTCCTAACAACATTTAGTTCATCATAAATTAATACCGCAAGTATTATTAGATTCTTGTGACAAAGTTTCAGAAAAAATATATCAAAAACACCGGGGTAAATGAAATCCTGGGAATGCACTTCTAGTGAACTGGCATAGAAATACACCAGCAATCACTAATCTTTATATATATATATATATATTCTTTTTTTTTTCTTTTTTCAAACTATTCGCCATTTCCCGCATTAGCGAGGTAGCGTTAAGAACAGAGGACTGGGCCTTTGAGGGAATACCCTCACCTGGCCCAAATCTCTGTTCCTTCTTTTGGAAAATTAAAAAAAAACGAGAGGGGAGGATTTCCAGCCCCCCGCTCCCTCCCCTTTTAGTCCCCTTCTACAACATATATATATATATATATATATATATATATATATATATATATATATATATATATATATATTTATTTTTCATTTATTTTGCTTTGTCGCTGTCTCCCACGTTAGCGAGGTAGCTAAATTCCAATAACTTTCCCTCATTTTTTTTGTTAATCAGTCTGATTTTTTTAAGTGTTTTTCTAACCATACTGCTTCTGGCACCAGTATGACTCAGATTCAGCTTGTTTTACAATATCTAGAATGGTTTCCTTTTGAATACAATAAAACACACCAATATGTTATCCCATCAATAGCCCTCACAAGTCAAGTAAAGAAATTTCTTTCAATATATACAAGGAATTTACAAGATTTTATTACATAACCCCAGGACCCTTTTTATTGAGTTCCTGCAGCTTCAAGGCTGTGCTACAATCAGTAGCAGGTAAAGGATGGACTCCTTTGGAACAAGAAGTTCTTCAACAAGATTGTTCTCTTTTTGTCCACTGATGATGATGCAACATCGCTGAAGGTGACTTTTTGCTCCAGGTGTAACCACAAACAGACAGAGTCCAGCAACAACTGGAATTTACATATCAATATTCATACAGCCATCCCCTGTATAGTGACAACTCACAAAGTGAAATTTCACATTTGCAACAGATTAGGATAAGGAACAAAATTTGTATGATGTTCTGTGTCCCCTTGTACTAGTTGTGAGAGATTAGAAAAAATACAGTTGTATACTTTTTTATTTTTCAATGTCTGAAACATTTTTCCCAGTAACACTTTTCATGCTATAAACATCAATCCACTTTTACATAGCAGGGTGCTATTAATGTCAACCTACAAACTTAATTTCCCACGACAAGTTGAAATCTGTGCACAATGTAGGCTTTGTTGGCTGGGCTAAGATGGCAACCCTATTGGAGCTGCCTGAAGGCTCTAGCAACCTGCTAGTGACAATGTTGGACAGGCATGCACCTTTCCTAGGGCTATGGTAGAAACAACTGCCAATAACTTTCAATGGTAGATGATTTGCCCTTTTTAAAGGGTATCATATATTTTTAAAGAGACTCCTGGCATTCTTCTGAATCTGTCATACTTTTAAAGAGACTCCTGGCATTCTTCTGAATCTGTCATACTTTTAAAGGAATGCTCCTTTGGTCTTTAATCAAAATACTTGTTAGGTTTTCAATTTTCTTCATTACCAAAGTATGTAAATGCTGCAACCTCACTGCTGTTAAAGGCATTACAATTTGAAAACTTGCATTCATTTTGTCTTTATATTTCCTTTTAGCAAGCACATTAGTATCAACCTGCTCATGCATATCAATTTCACTTCTAATTTAACAGAGTTAGCATCAAGAGACTATTGAAAGGTTTTTCTTGCCGAGGCATGATTGGGGTTTTAAATTCATGACAATATTTAGTAATAAACCACAATTACTTTAAAACAGCTGTTCTAGCTATCTATATCTCTGTCACCTGTTTCCTTTGAGAACTTCCTTAAGGGGGCAGCCCCAGAAAAAGAGTACCCATAAATGTAACTGTTGAATTCCAGTGCTGAAATTACACAAAATAATTTAAGAACTGTTTTGCACATAGCATGAAAACTTCAATAATACTGATGCAAACAGTAAATTTCAATCATTTTAATGCAAACCTTAAACTTCCACAATTAAACAGATCATTGTATTACCATTAAATAAACCTTTTAGATATTAACTTTTAAATTTCAAAAATTAATGGAAGCTTAGAGCCAATCATTCTTAAGCAAACTTTAAACTTTGTCAATAGCTAGGCTTATCCTGTGTTATGTCATGCTGATAATTCCACAGCTATTAAACTTAACTCTATTTTTATGCTTTATGACTATATTAATGATAGGGGCATACATTAATCATCATTGGTTTCATCTATTCTTTTTATGATTTATGGTCTATTTTATCATGTGCTTATATCAAGAAATACGCCTCAAAGATGTCACTATGTCTGTACATATTCCCATCATGCTTTCATTTTTTGCTTATTTCGTATGCTATGGGCTTTTAAGTCATCACACCAGATGCCAGATGCAGCCTGGGGAGAGAGATCTATATTCACAGGCAT